>NC_142928.1:181885905-181891618 GCF_046866305.1 Octopus bimaculoides | reverse complement strand
GTATTTACATATATACTTGTGTATGTATGTGTGTGAGCGTGTGTGTGTGAGTGAGTGAGTGTGGATGTATCAATTTATGTATGTATGAATGTAAAAGTAGAGACAGACACATGAAAAGCAGACAGAAAGACAGGCTAAACTCTCAGAGAAACATTTCTTAGAAATTGACAGTGGATCACTGAGAAGAGAAACACTATACTTTTGTAGATTGCATAGGTAGATGCATCTATAGAGACACACCTGATGATGTATGTGTATAAGCACAACCATACAGACAAGCAAACTCTCACATGTGCACACAGGGCGCACAAGCACTCACATGTACGCAATCACGCACGCACGCACGCACACGCAGACATAGACGGTACGAGAGATATATAGAATAATTTCTTTTAGAGTTTTTTTTTTCCCCTTGAAATAATCTGATTTTTTGCTCCGTTTGGTATTTTAGCAATAAATGGCAGCAGTTGCCCCGAAGTTGATATGTCTGCGAGCATTTTACGTTAAATTTCATCAAGAAATTTCACACACACCACACATGCATATATGTATGTATTTATGTATACGTATGTGTATGTATGAGTATGTTGTATGTATGGCTATGTATGCGTATGTAGGCTATGATTCTCATTTGTAACGAAGTGTTTCCTTATTAAGAATTCCTTTGATAGAATACCGAACCCATACAGAGACCGCCGTACCATTTGTTTGAACTAACTATCCGATATACAATTGTCTTTTAATTTCGCTAATAAGGTTAGATTTCAATCATATATTGTGTATTAATGGCTTCTATTTTACGTTGAAACATGATTGCCCTGCAGGCATATATTAGGCAGATTGAAACATACACACACACACACGCACACGCACACGCACACGCACACACACACACACACACACACACACACACATAGAGCAAGAGAGAAAGAGAGAGATTGGGAAAGCGAGGAGAAATTGAAGCCTATTATTATGTATATTACCATTAATCAATAATATATACATATATGTATAACCAGTCTTTCATAATATATCTCCAAAATATAATATCCCTTTTAGAGTATATATATATATATATATCTTGTATAAAATGCTCTTCATAGTATTGGTATATAAAAACTCTTTTATAAAATATTTCTAACATAGGCAAGGGCCACAAACTAAGGTGACATATGTAAGCTAATATACTACATCAGTTCCAGTATTTAGTTTTTGTTACTTTTATGTAAATTTGAACGTGAAGTGACATAAAGCGCTGAAAGACATTTGGCCGTCGATCTACGGGTTCTGCTATCCATCATCCATATTTTATGCGTGGTACCTTGGGCAAATGCCTTCTACTATAGCCTCGGGCCAACCAAAGCTTTACGAATGGATTTGGTAGACGGAAACTGAAAGAAGCCCGTTCTGTAAATATATATATATATATATATATATATATATACATACATACATACATACATAAATACACGTGTGTGTGTGTGTGTGTGCGTCCGTGAGTAACTGTATATCTGTGTTTGTTCCCACCTAAGCTTGACAACCGCTGTTGGTGTGTTTACGTCCCCGTAACCAAGCGGTTCGGCAAGAGTCATTAGAATATGTACTAGATTTAAAAAATTAAAAGTGTGCTGGAGTCGATTCATTCAACTAAAATTCTTCAAGACCGTGCCCCAGCATGGCCACGTTCCAATGACTGAAACAAGTAAAAATATAAAAGTATATATATATATATAGCCTTTCTGTTTGTTTTCCTGTCTTGTTTTTTGTCCGCCACTACATTCGTCCATGGCAAGGTTTAATTTGTGTATACAAATTTAATTTGCGGTCCATAGGAAGAGCCGTTTTAACGATGCGTCCTGCCCAGCTCTTCGAAACGCCGGTATTAAAACGGGGGTAGCTGATGAAGAAGAATGTTCTCTATGTGGCTTGTGTGTTTTCTCGTCTACGTTTTGTTTGCAATGTCCTGTACCCAGATATGCACCTATACATACAGGTGGATGTCGGTATGCACATACCTGTACGTATATATGCATATACTCATTTACTATATGTTTATATATATATATATATATATATATATATATATATATATATATATATATATATATATATATATATATATATATATATATATATATATATATATATATATATGTATATATATATATATATATATATGTATATTATATATATATGTATATGTATATATATATATATATGTATATATATATATATATATATATATATATATATATATATATATGTATATATATATATATATATGTATATATATATATATATATATATATATATATATATATATATATATATATATATATATATATGTAATATATTTTGCTTAGAATAATCGTTTGTACTACAGCCACAAAGCCTGAAATATTGGGAGAGGGGCTTAGCCGATTAAATCGACTGGAAAGGTTAACTGGTATTTATATTACCAATCCAGAAAGTGATGTAAGGCAAAGTCGATCTCGATGGAATTGAGACTAAGAACGTAAAGATAGACGAAATGTCGCTAAGCAATTTTCCCGGTGCGCTAAGATTTTGCTAGCTCACCACCTTAATTTTGCCTAATATAAAATACGTTATCTATCTATCCATCTATCTATCTATCTATCTATCTATCTATCTATCTATCTATCTATCTATCTATCTATCTATCTATCTATGTATCTATCTATCTATCTATTTATCTATCTATCTATCTATCTATCTATCTATCTATCTATCTATCTGTCTGTGTGTCTGTCTGTCTATCTATCTATTTATCTGTCTACTTATCTGTATGTGTGTGTGATCTCGGGATGGTTGAAAAATGGGGTATTTCCACCGTAGCACTCAATCCGAGCTTTAGGCTATCTACACTGTCAGATACTAGTCTTAACGGATATCGAAATTCTACAGGTGCGGAAAATCCAGGTTTCAAAGCGATAAAACCGTTGTGTGGGTTTAGTGAAGAGTAAAATATCCGAATATGACAAAGGAATATTTTAACGCATCTTTAATGACCACAGGGCCAAGAAAGACCAATAGAAATAAGGAGTAAAGTATTAAAAATAACGAGTAAATATTTAATACTTGGCTAGTTATGATTATAAGTTCATATTTAGGCCACAATAATCATTGATGCATTTGATTATGTTAGTAGAGGTTTGAGTTTCAATGCAGAAATGCTTGAATTTTCAACTAGAGAAAGAAACCGGTTAACACAAGGAGAAAGCAGAGTAGAAAGAAATAGGCAAGACTTTTCTAAAGTTCAAAGTGTATCAGTTATCGTTGCTGCTTGCCGAAATCTAGATATGGCACTTTTTTGTAAGAAACAAGCACCTGCCAAGTAAGGATTTTAGTAAATAAAAATGCATACAGTCACATACGTACGTACATACTTGCGCTGGTAAGTGCATGCATGCATACGTACATACATACATACATGCCATGCACGTATATACATACACAACCCTCATCACAGACAAACATCACCGTCCCTATTACGTCACCGACTCCTTTACCTGCATCTCTAGCAATGTTATTTACTGCATCTCTTGCTCTGTCCTTCTCTGTACATTGGTCAAACGGGACTTTTCCCTTTTTTTTCCAGACCGTTAAACGAATACACCTGTCTTCGTCTTTTGTTTTTCTGTAAATTTGAACTATATATATATATATTTATAATTATAAAAAATATAATTAAAATTAAGGGCGCTGAAGTGCCAACGCCTATATGCTAGAAGTAGATGTCAAATGTATACGGGTAAGAAGATTTAGAAAAATGTATACGGGTAAGAAGATATAGAAAAATTTCGGATAACCCTTTATCTTAAGATTTCGTGCTCTGTAATACAAAATTACTTTACACTCTTCAGTAGAGATACACCAACAATATATAAGCGAAAGATACATATACAAACCGATAAATTTCTGCGTACAGATACCAATATATACATGCATTTCTCGAATATACAATATATCTAATCGCCTATGTCAGCCATGGCGTTAATGTCAGAAATCATGCCAGGGTGAATATAGTACTGCAGCAAAATATAATAACTAGAGAACCCAAAATTATGTATGCCTATAAATAGAGGATATAATCATTAAAATGATTATATCAATGGCTAGCGTATAAAAGTCCAACATATTGATAAAATTAATTTTTAAGTATATAATTATAAAAATAAAATTATAATTAAGGGCGCTGGAGTATAATAATATACTTAAAATTAATTTTACCGATATGGTGGCTTTTTTTTATGCGCTGGCCATTGATATAATCATTTTAATAATTATATCCTCTATAAGTATATATAATTTTGAGTTCTCTAGTGATTATATTTTGCTGCGGTACTATATTCTCTCCGGCATGATTTCTGACATTATCCACACGGCTGAGATGGTCGATTAGATATAGTATATATGCGGGAAATGCATGTATATATTGGCATCTGTACGCAAAAATTTATCGGTATGTATATGTAGTTTTCGCTAATATATTGTTGATGTATCTCTACTGAAGAGTGTAAAGTAATTTTGTATTACAGAACACAAAATCTTAAGATAAAGGGTTATCCGAAATTTTTGTAAATCTCCTTGCCCATTACCACGCATTTGGCCTTGCATTATTAACAAAATAGAGAAAGAAATTGAGAATGGCTTGTAGACATTTGACAGCTACATCTAGCGTATAGGCGTTGGCACTTCAGAGACCTTAATTGTAATTATATTTTTATAATTATATACTTAAAAATTAATTTTACCGATATGGCGGTTCTTTTATAGGCTAGCCGCTGATGTAATTATTTTAATGATTATATCCCCTATTTATAAGTATATATATATATATATATATATATATATATATATATATATATATATATATATATATATATATATATACGGCATCATCCCATAAATAATGCTGTTTTTTCTTTCATTTGCATGAACTAAAAGTTGGAGGAGACGGGATAAATTATCTGCATCAACTTGCTATAAAAGCAGGTAATAATTTTACCTTGCGTTTATTCTTAGTACAAGTTTTGAAGAGAACAGTTCGATTTTAGCAGTTATTTTTTCAAAACTTTAATGGAAAAAACAAAGGAACATATTCGGCATATTTTACATTATTAGTTCAATAAAGACAACAACGCAACGGAAAGTGCGGGGAATATCAATATAGTATATGGGGATTGGACAATAAGCGTAAGCCAGTGTCAACAGTGGTTCCAGAAATTCTGAGCCGAGCACTACAGCCTAGAAGATGGGCTTCAACTTGGAAGATCTGTAGAGTTCGACGAGGATATCCTGCAAACCCTGTTGGAACAAAATCCAGTCATAACTGTTGAGGAACTAGCAGAGGAGCTTAAATTTGGTCATTCAACTATTTATCGACACCAGCGTTAGAGGAAAAACAACCATCTTTGATTTCAAGACGAAAGGTGCTCTTCCATCAGGATAATGCTCAGCCACATACAGCGCGGACGACATTCTAAAGCTAGAGTATTTTGAATGGGAAACGATGCCCTACCGACCATATTCACCTGACATGGTCTCATCTGATTCTCATTTATTCCGCAGTCTTCAAAATCATTGGGACGAAAAAGTATGAATTCCGTAGGCGATGTCAGAGGTGTATTGGAGTAGTATTTTTCGTCATGGACAAGTGAATTTTAGATTTTAGAAGAGGGGCCTTGCAAGT
>NC_142928.1:181858405-181880905 GCF_046866305.1 Octopus bimaculoides | reverse complement strand
TATATATATATATATATATATATATATATATACATATATATATATATATATATATATATATATATATATATATATATATATATATATATATATATATATATATATATATATATATATATATATTGAAAATTAGTTATGAAACACGTGTAGTCATTTTATTATCTTTATCTTATGATAATTAGTTTGTATTATATTATACTCATTTATTGTGCTTTTAATTATTAATTTTTCTATATGTGATAGTGGATTTTCATCGATGAGTTCATGAAACTTGGTACTTTTCCCTAAAACTATATATATATATATATATATATATATATATATATATATATATACAGAGAAAGATAGAGAGGATTGTATTGGGCACAACGCTATCATGCCTTTATGCTGAAAGAATACGCTGAATAGTTCTACCGCTTCAAATATTCGCTCCACATATATTTTACACAGGTTGAAAGCGGGAAAGCAGACTGACGAAAGATTCATGTGAAGTGAATATTTGAAGTGGTAGGACGTATTCGGCGTCTTCTTTCAGCATATAGGCATCATACCTTTTGTACCTTTAAGTATAATTGTACCCTGTACAACTATATATGTATTTTATCTAAAAGGTTTTTTATTTTTTGGCTGCTAATAAAATTCATTAATTTTAATGATTTTATCCTTTGTTTATATTAATTATATATATATATATATATATATATAAATGTATACGTATATATGTATCTATCTAAGTGTGTTTGTGTATGTGTGTGTGTGCTTTGTGTACTGTGAACATCGTATGCCCTATACGCATAAATTCAACATCCGACAATAGGAGCTGTTGCGGCAGTCTCGTCAGGTTTGATTTGGGACAATAAGGAACGCGTGCCGGTAGAAATATGAAATGGCTGTAAGAACTGGGGGGGGGGGGGGATGGTATTATCTGAGGACAGATAAAGGAATTAATTAACAGAAAGTACATTAAGAAAGAGAAGGAAGAGGAAACGAAGAAAAAATGCTCAGAACAAACAAATGACGAAAGGTCACTGTATATTTACTTATAATGTCTGCTTTACTTTTTTCCTTTTCGACTTGGAACGCCTTCTTTATTTACTTACGTATACACACTCGCATAAAGACACATGTACATATATATCATTTGACGATATTTAATACAGCTACAAGCAAATACACACACAGATATATATATATATATATATATATATATATATATATATATGCGTGTGTGTTTGAGTATCTCGTATGCACACACATACGTTTGTACATAAATGTGTTTTTGTATATATATATATATGTGTATGTGTGTTTCTGTGTGCTTGTTTGTGTGTGTGTGTGTGTGCGTGCGTATGTGTGTATATCTATATATATATGCATGTATTCAAACACATATACGTACACACATGTACATATAGTTTTGACGTACGCACAAACACTTACGCTCACATATGTATATTGTTATTCTTATTCATTTTCAGATATCAAATGAAACAATTGCATTCATTTTTGCTAAGTGTTTCTTTTCACTTCTTGTTTTTGTAAAACACACCATTATTTTAAATAAACACTCACCCTAGCATTTGTCATAATCCTCCACATGTCAACCTGTTTTCTTTTTCTTCTTTCAAGCATCACTATAATAATAATAATAATGATAATGATAATGATAATAATAATAATAATAATAATAATAATGATAATGATAATGATAATAATAATAATAATAATAATAATAATAATAATGGTAATAATAATGATGTTTTTTTTTATAGTCACTGAGGGCAATTACATACATCAATTATACATCCAAAAACACAAAACGTTCAAATTGAGCTTACGAAAAGTGTTGGGTAGGACAATGAAGTTACACAAAAACTAGGGGAGGAGAGAAAAAAAAAAACATTATGCAAAAGATATGCGAATGAGTTTTAAAATCTATGCAAAACATAGAAATAATTGCAGAGAATAAATGAAAAGGGCTATGATAAAAGACATAATACTTAAAGTAGACATATAACAATTAATAAGTAAACTGGCTTTGATCAGAACATATGACGACCCTCATTACGTATCCCATCTACGTAACCTCTCCCCCTATTCCTTGCTCTCTTTGAGGTTGCTGAACCCAGAATCTTTGGTAAAAAGGTCGTTTGTCTGTAACGTATGGTAAACAAGTTCTGATTACTTAATTAATAGCTGATCTTTTCTATGTTTCTTGTACACTGATGTAATGTTTTTCGCGATCGGTATGTTGTTTAGACAATGTTCACCCATTTCAATAGCTTTTTTTTTTGGTTTCGCTAAAACAGGGAAGTGAAATTAATTTCTATAATAGATGATTAAGTTCCTTCTTACGGCAGATGCGAAAAGAAGCAGCGGCAGGAGAGGGGGAATTCTCTGTAAGTATCAAAGCCTCTGAACGCAAGATAAGCAACATTACAATCAAGGAATCGAAGAAGCAATCTTAATAAGCTTAAATTTTCATTAAGCAACCCCCAAGAACTACACAAAGCCGTCTAGTTACTATAACAATCCCAATCTGTGGCCCTCTCTACCTTCTCACGCATCCGAGCAAACATGCAGTTCTGTACCAAACGTTGACGATTAGTATGATGACGACGACGACGATGATAATGATGATGATGCTGATGATGACAACAATGACGAATATATCAGGATAATCTCCATGCTGGTGCAAATAAATGATGATGACGACGATGATGATCATGAACATGGTGATGATGATGATGGCCATGATGATGATGACGACGACGACGACGACGACAATGCTGATGGCGATGACTATGACGATAATGAGAACAACAAGGACGACAATGCCGTTGCTTATGACAACAATGATGACGCATGTCAGTGTTATTGTTATACTACAACCACATTTGTTGGTGTTGCTGATGGTATTGTTTATCTTTTTTAATAGTTGTCGAGACCAATTATGTCGATTTCATCAAAAGCGAAGACAAAAAAACAAAAAAACAAAAACAAAGAAACAAAAAAAAAAACTAAGTAGGGACAGTGTTTTGAAAAAAAGCTTTGTACATTGTTGAAATAATGAAATAATGCTATTTACAAAATATGAATTACTGAGATTTTGATTATGATAATGGTGCATTTATAAATAATAATAATAATAATAATAATAATAATAATAATAATAATGATAAAAGAATGTTCAGACAAATACATAACAAAAACACCAGGACTTAGAAATATATATAACACAGAAAATTGCACTACTGGGCACTGCACACACCCTACGCAAAACACTTTCAATACAGTAAACATAAGAGCACCACAGCAAACCACAGCACATACCCAAGGCACACAGAGCTGCGCTCGGTAGTGAAGTGAAAGCACGTTATAAAAATAAAACTACTGAATAATAGTAATAATAATAATAATAATAATAATAATAATAATGATAATAATAATAATAATAATAATAATAATAGTTCCAAAATTTGGCTCAAGGCTACTAAGTTCAGGGAAAGGATTAAGTCGATTACACGGACCCCAGTGCTCAACTAGTAATTATTTTATCGACCCCGAAAAGATGGAAGGCAAAGTGGATCTCGGCGGAATTTGAACTCAGTGTCTGAAGACGAACGAAATGCTGCTAATCATTTCGCCCGGTGTGCTAACGATTAACAAAACTTCCCCTCTAAAAATAAAGAAAATATAAACATAGAAAAAGATGCGATATGAAATTAGCCAATAGACGGAGAGCCACCTTGTCCTGATAAAATAATCTTATACGTGCTGGTCTACTTCATGAAAACTCCTCCTCGTGGTTCTGGTAAGAGGTCTGCAACTTTATGTTCTGTATTGATCCATTTGACCAGGTCATACTCGCAACTCTCTCTCTCATCCTTTCGAAAATTTGCTGGAGAGCAGCAGTTCCTTCTCAAATCCTTCCCTCTTTATTTGAAAATTTTCCTGAAGTTTTCACTAACAGTAAACGCTGGGTAATGATGTCGACTAGTTTACCTAAAATTAAGTATTTTCAGTAGAGACTTAAAAAAACTGTCTTTTCCTTTGCCAAATTATGCCAGAAAGGTTGATCGCCCCAATGAACTAAGCTAACAACGGGATGCATCCTACTGTTGGCAACGACTGTACGACATAATTCTCTAAACCGGAAATAATCGGGGATAGAACGCCGCATGGATAAACTTTCTTCGCCCTCCATATATCTTGTACGAGCCTGGTTTCAGGCAAAGCAGTACCTGTAGTTTTTCTCAAACTGACAATGCCAGAAACTAGTACTAGTGCCAAGTTATTTTGAGAGTTATTCATTATTCCGAATTTGAAAGATGTTCAAGAAAGCTTTCTCAGTTGATATTCGGTGATATTTATAGCTTTGTTTACAACATCATTGGTGAAAGCATCCAGCAACCTTCTATAGAAAACACAAGTTAACTCTCCCCTGGCCTCATTTTACAACGAGCTGTAAGTTCCCGACAGAAAAACAAATAATGACAATAATAACAACAATTGTATCTGATTTAGACACAAGGTCATCAATTCTCAGAGAAGCAGTTTAGTTGATACATTCTGCCTCAGTACATTTGTTTCTCGACTACGCAGTGATGAAAGTCAAAGCTGAAACTGGCAGGGATTTGACTAACAACAAATGCAGGAAAGCATTTCGTCCGGGAATTCAACGATTCTCCCAGCTAGCCAAGTTGACAATAACACCATTTATAAAAACAAGCAAATGATAAAAATGGCATTGATGAGGGTGACATAAGATTTAATGAGAATAGTAATAATCCTTTCTACTAAAGGCACAAAACCTGAAATTTTGGAGAGAGGGATAATCGATTACATCGACCCCGGTACTCAACTGGTACTTATATCATCGACCCTGAAAAGTTGAAAGGCAAAGTCAACCTCCGAGGAATTTGAACTCAGAACGTAAAAAGAGACGAAATGTCGCTAAGTATCTTTCCCAGAATACTAATGATTCTGCCATTTCGACGCCTTTCTGAAAATCGTAATAATGAGAACACTATAACACGAATTATGTCCTTGAGAAGCAACTGTTATTTGCTATTTACTTTCTCCTATAAAGTATGAAAAATAGCTAATTTTGCTTTTGTTACATTTATTCACACTCCATAAAACCCCACTCAACGCATGGCTATGATGCTTCCCCACTACTCATGATCAGAGGTGCGCATATTGTCAACGGATCAAGTGATTAAGGTCAAAGAAATGACAAGCAAATTTGTGGTATTGAGCAGAATAATTTCTGTAATGATATTTCAGCTTCAGTAACTTAGCGCTAAATCTGTCTGAAACGTAATCGAAAATAGGTCAGTTTCAAAACATTGATGTCCAGGTTACAAAAGCAAAGTATGAAGGCAATAGTAGTTATTTCGTTTGATTTCTAAATAGAAGCAAATGGGAAATGACACTTACTGACCAAAGACAAAAACATTTTGTTACACAGTGTAAGAGATATAAAACTGTTATTTCAAAGCAAGACTTCTGATGAATATATCAAGAGAGTCGGAAGCGTGGTAGACCTAAAACGTGGAGACACTGAAGTAGTGGCAGACTACTAGACCTGAGGTCAATTGACAATCCACTGCCAAATCTCATTGTTGGTACCCTAAGTCAAAGTAATTAATGAACGAATAAGGAAAAGCATTTTGACCAATATAACATTTATATAATATGCAAACACGTACAAACATACTGACAAGCACATATTCCTAGCTAGAAATGCATGCGTGCTTAGACGCAGGCATACACATATAAATTAACATATATAAGGTGTTGAACTAATGTCAAAACACAAAATGTCTCGATCCGAATCACTAGATTAGCTAGGGGGCGGTAAGGGCGGCCTGCCCGGGCGGCACTTTTAAAGAGACAACACTTTTCGGTCTGCTGTAGGCAATATGTGTTTTTTGTGGTGTCTGTGGGCGGCAAACGGAAGGGCTGGCGATTAGAATGTAACGATACCATTGTCAGAGACAAGCACGAGGACGGTCAAATAATTTAAATGTAAAATTGTCGTGAGTTATGCTAAAAACGTGCGTGAAAAGAAATGATGTTAGTGGTGAAAAGAAGGATAAGGGAGGAGGAGGAGGAGGGTGAGAGAGAGAGAGAGAGAGAAGATAGAGAGAGAGGAAGAAGACACAGTGCTGTAAAGATTTTTAGGTACTTAACTTTCGAGATATGCATATTGTGAGCAATTTCATTTTAAGAATAAGTATCTTTTATTTTTAATTAATACCACCTGTCCAAACCTGTATCCTTCATCAGGTATATGTAGTCCCTTTGGTGTTTTTACCATATCAAATACGGTTCTGACTAAGTCATTGACAGAGCCAAGCTAAATAGCTGACGGGATACCATCTCCGAGAACAGCAGATGTTTGGCCATGAGCTACGCTTGGATATGAAGAACCCAATTAGAGTCTTACATACATTCAAGCATGTGTGTGAATGTATGTGTTTATGTTGATTCATACATACATTCATTTTCTCTGGGTCTTTTCTTATCCTTTTCTCTCCGTTTCTTCTTACTCTTCTTTTTATATTTTTCTTCTCTTCCGCTTTTGAATTTTCTTCTTACACCTTTTGAAATTTTGAACTTTTATTCTCCGTACATTATTACTATGCCTTTCCCTCCCCAACACTTTTTTCTCCTTTTTCAATCATGCCCGATTACAAATCTTTCCTCCTCCATCTTCACCACGGCCTAAAGAACCACCTTTCCACACTTCCTTTCCGCTGCTTTCAACCTCCTATTAATCTTTCACTACTAATTTTCAAAAAAGCACGGTTCTCTAGCCACGTTTCATTTCTCAGTCGCTGCCTTCACCACCGCTTCATCCCCAAAGGTTTCCGCCTCCATTTCCACCCCACTTTTCACTCTGCTTCAGCTATCCTACCCATACTCTGTACTACTTCGTACCGCCTTATGCATGCCACCATTCGTTCCAATCTCTTCAAAATATACACCATTAACCGCCTTCTCCCTCTCGTTCATTCCATCTTTTCCTCTTTTATAAACTTACTAAACTGATTTAAATTTTTAATCCAATATTTCATATATATTATGTATTACAAGTTTTCTCTTGGATATTTTAGATTTTTAAACCAGTATTTTGTATAGTATGCTTTTCTTGATGGTGTCTGACCTTCTTCATCGTGTGAGTTGCACCATGGTGGTTCTTCTCTAAATTATATATATATATATATATATATATATATATATATATATATATATATATATATATATATATATATATATATATATATATGTTTGTGTGTGTGTGTGTGTGTGTGTGTGTGTGTATACTGTTGTGTCTGGGGAGAGTCATTCTCTTTTAGCAACCTTATTATTTAACACGAGTGTGTTAAATAATAAGGCACTAAAACAGAATGACTCTCCCAAGACACAAAAAATATGCTTCAACACACGAACTCACATAAAGAATCTTACAAACCAAATCCAAACATGGAATATATACATATATATATATATATATATATATATATATATATATATATATATATATATATATATATATATATATATATATATATATATATATATATATGCACACACAAATGTATGTTTATGCATATGCGTATATATTTCTGGGTACACTCGAAAAGAAAATGAACGAAGGGAAATAACTCAGAGTGACCTGTAGTATGCATTTGAAATTTAAAGGGAAATGAGAATGTATTACGCACAATACAAGATGTGTGACTGATTTATTGAAATTGTTTTCGTTTTCTGGGATTGTAGAACAATGAATTGATGACGACGCCAAATGAGAAAGGGAGATAATAAACAAATCATGAATTCTTCAAAATTGAAAAGGCATTAAATAAATAAAAAAAAACACAGGTAGCTGTGGACACGTGTTTCTGACTCAATAAGCGTCAGAGGAAGAGAAAAATGAGAGAGAGAGAGAGAGAGAGAGAGAGAGAGAGAGAGAGAGAGGCAGACGGTAGGAGAGCGAGAGAAGGGGAGGAGAGTTAGAAAAGAACAAGAGAAAGGAGTTGCAACTGAGTGAGACATGACTGAAGAATAGGAAATGTAATGAATTGGAGAAGTAGTGGTAATATAGAAAGAAAATAAAATAAAAGTAGAAGAGAGAGCAAAAGCAGGTTGCAATAGGAATAGGGTAGAGAGAAGAGAGAGAAAGTTATATCGAATGAGAACATTTCTGACATGCAAACAGATGGACATATATACACACATATATACATTTATATATATATATATATATATATATATATATATATATATATATATATATATACAAACATATATATATATATATATATATATATATATATATATATATATATATATATATATATATACAAACATATATATATATATATATATACAAACATACATATATATATATATATATATATATATATACAAACATATATATATAGTTATATATATGCATATATATGTATGTGTGCATATATATGTATATATATATATATGTATATATATATATATATACATATATATATATATATATATATATATATATATATATATGCAAACATATATTTATAGTTATATATATATGTATATATATATATGTATACATATATATAAATATATATGTATACACATGCCCATTGATATATATATATATATATATATATATATATATATATATATATATATATATATACGTACACACAAGGACACATATCCATAAATCCCCATATATGTTTGGAGGAGTGGACGGAGCTATGATTCTGAATAGAATTAAATATTATCTTTAGGGGAGGGGGTGCTGTTTTATTTACTTTTTCATTAAGTAGAAAACCTGAGCAATATGTTCTTTTTCCCTAACCTTTAAAAGCTGTTGACTTGATTTTTGACACAGCATTATTTTAGTTTCGTGCTAGGCTGCTTCTATTTGTATTTTTTTAGATTAATTTCAGTCTTAGAGCCGCATGTCAACCTAAAACATTAACAATAGAGACGCATTATAAATAGAAAACAAGGGCAGTGAGATGTTTTGTCTGAACCATTTCGGCGCTGCTTATTTGGCATTATTGATTCGACGTTGACAGTGGACATTTGAATGTTTCTCTATGATTTATGTTTCATTGTCAGGGTCTGCAGTATTTTTAAAATATGAAGCGACTGAAGGAGCTTTTGAAGTTAGAGTCTGTGTCTATGTTGGGGTGAGCCTGGCAGAATGAAAAGGAATTATTCGGCAGAAGATTTACAAGCGCGTAGCAAATATGGCGGATCTTTCCATGTGAGCACAACTTATAAAACTCCATATCTTTTTAGAAATGTAGGCGAGGAGGATATTGTAAAGTTGGTAGAAATCTATCTTTAAGAAAGAGACCAAAAGTATCGGTAGCAGTTTGGTGGTGCAAGGTCTTTCGGGTAGTTTAATACGCCATTACATCCGATACATTTCTGATGATGAAATTGCAAAGCTGGTTTAAACCCGCAGAGTTTCTAAGGATGATTTTATTCTTTTATTCTTTTACTTGTTTCAGTCATTTGCCTGCGGCCATGCTGGAGCACTGCCTTTAGTCGAACAGATCGACCTCAGGACATATTCTTTGTAAGCCAAGACTAGTACTTATTCTGTGGAACCTTTTTTGCCGAATCGTTACGGGGACAAAGTTACAGGGGACGTAAATACACAAACAAAGGTTGTCAAGTGATGGTGGTGGTGGTGGGGGAAACACAGAAACACAGACAGACAGACAGACACACACACACACACACACACACACACACACACACACATACACACACACACACATATATATATATATATATATACATATATACGACGAGCTTCTTTCAGTTTCCGTCTACCAAATCCACTGACAAAGCTTTGGTCGGCCCGAGCCTATAGTAGAAGACACTTGCCCAAGGTGCTACGCAATGGGACTGAACCCAGAATATTGATAAAGATTGAGAGACTTGTACTTGAGAGAGGAATAAGATGCGGATAATGTGGTTTGGACGTAGTAAGAGGCAATATATGAAGGTCTATGCTGGACTGAAGTTGGACAGATGAGAAGGAGAGGGATAGTTGTCCAGCAGGTATAGTATTATTTTTGTAACACGGAGGGGAAGGAAGAAATTGTTGGTGCAGCATGAGGGAGTTCAAGAAGACCTTCAGCTAAGAGAATGTTTGCAAAAGAGTGGACATCATTAAAGGCAGCCTGGGCCAGGAAGTGCTCTTAAAGCGTTTGGTGTGTTGTCTGCCACTTAAATGTGGTGGTGGGGCGGATTTTCAACGCCCTATTAGACAATCAAACATATGTTTTACCCAACAGTATAGGGATCAGTAGTTTTACAATTATGTAAAATAAGAAGAGAAACACGCGCGCGGGCGCAGACACACACACAAACATACACAAATACACACACAAATATATATATACACACATGCATACATATAAGCATACGCACAGACATACATATATACAAAATTGTATGCATATATATATATATATATATATATATATATATATATATATATACACATATGTTTTATATATATGTACGTATATACATACGTATATACGTATATACATACATTCATATATATATATATATATATATATATATATATATATATATATATATATATATATATATATATATATATATATATATATATATATATATATATATATTTGTGTTTGTGTGTGTCTGTGTGTGTAGATATATAGGCATTTATATAGATAGATATAGACACACAAACTTATAAACACCATTCTTTAAAAAAATAAAAACAGCTTATGATATGTAATTACTAAAGATGTTCAACCACAAACTTCAATAAACATTGAAACAATAATTGATTCTTTCTTCCCCAGTAACATCATCACCAGTATCAGCATTGAAATACTTTCTGACATAAAATGAAACATGGCGATTTTTTATTAAAAAAAGAAGTAGATGTTAATTTGCGATGTTAATGCATAAATCAAGAACTTTAACAATGCAAGTTGCATTTCAGTGCTTATGTTGTTGTCTTTGTTGTCGTTTGCAAATGTCAAACTAGGGAAAACCTATAATAAGAAAACAAAATGAATTAAGTATTAAATACAGAAAGAAAAAATAAATAAATGGAAATTCAAAATTGAAGCCAAGAGAAGATTTAATGTGGTTAATTGGCGGGAAACGTTGCTAAAAAGTCAGTCGTGATGATAAAATGTACTTTTGTGAATGAAATTGTTTACTTTCAAGCTCTGTTCATGTGTTGCATTAATTTTGAGATACACTGATGTCTTGTAAAAGTTGATGAAAAATCGCACTCATTTTCTGTTTATTATTGATTTGCACCAAATAAATTCATTTAAAAAGTAGTTATCAAAATAAGTTGTAGGAAAGCGCTTAACTATTTTTGCCTTCAACATCGCATGTGATGATTTCATGTACTTAGAGAAAAATTCAAAATGTTCAGTTTCAAATGGCTATTTTTGAAATTTAAATTTTATTCTCGTTCTTATTGCATATGGATTACGCTTGGTTGCTACTGATCATTCACTGCATATCGTGGATGCACACATCTACCCTACATGTCGTAATCTTAGCACTTGCTAAGGTCAGCCATAAAGTAGTTCAAAGTACGATATTCAACCGGTAGTATATGACGAATGTGATATGGGCGTTCACAACCATCGTTCCAGCGCCTGGAGGATGGTTTTCCTTTCGGGCAATTTTCTGGATAAAACTGACCATTCACTTAGTGGTCTCGACCCAGCTTTTATTCTATTGGAGGTTTAAATCAAATCAGACGCCTTGCAATTTAACCCTTCCACAAGTGACCCTTAAAACTATTGGATTGAATGGATATGTTTCTCTATGTTCTGAGATGTAGGCTCATCCATTCTTCCTGGTTAATTTTTGCCTTTGTCACCGCTTCGTACTTCCCCGAAGCAGTACTGATCACCTCGATGTGCTGTTACAGTGACGTCGTTCGCCGCACATACTGACATAAATAACTGTTTCACCTTAATTTACGTGGGACGCTCTTAGAAACCTTCAGTTTCTGCAGTAGTATCTTTAGTGCCAACATATACAGAATGGGGGAAAATGGGTCAGCCTTGACGAACTGAACATATGATACTGAACGGTTTCAATAGACGGATATTTGTGTAATTCCGAGGTAATGTTACTTTTCATTGCAGCGATCTAAGGTTTGAAAAGAAGACCGACGCCAAGTAGCCTTCAGAACAGTGCCAGTTATTGATCGTCAACCCTATCGAAAACTTTTGACTGATCAAAATTTCTCAGAGCCCTACCCAAATTCCTTACCCCTTTGACGTCCATCCCTCTATTTCTATGGCTTTAAGATGTACTATGTAGGCCAAAATCTCTTTAATGTTTTCTTATTTCTAACATAAACTTAGATGTGGATGCGATTCGATGTTGTCGTGGGTGGAGTTGTGTATTTAGCGGGTGCTGCTCTGGTTGTGGTTGGGTTTCTGTGCTTGTCTGCTGATTTTTTCTCTTGTGTTTTGTAGTCATTTCGTTTGAATTTTATTTTGGTTATTGGTGGTACGTGCTGCACCTGTCTTCGAGAGTCATCTCCTACCACAGCCTTCAGATTGCTGACTGCGGAAGCCATGTTTTTAAAAAATATTTTTTAAAAGTAAAATTGGAAAATATTTCTAGGAAATTTGAGTTCCAAAAAGGTGAAGAGCAAAGAAACCAATCAGCTTTTTTTAGTTTTGGTTAGCTTAAAAAGACAATAATTTTATAATTTTCAGTTCTTGATATACAAACTCATGAACGATCCAAAGAGTGTCTTGTTGTTATGAACGTAATACTAATAATCGTTTCTAGTCTAGGCACAAGGCTAGTATTTTGGGAGAGGGTGAAAGTCAATCACATCGGTCCCAGTACTCAACTGGTACATATTTCGCCAACACCGAAAGAATGAAAGGCAAAGTCGACCTCGGCGGAATTTAAACACAGAATGTAAAGGCGGACAAAATGCTTAAGAGGGTCCTTAGAAGGGAGAGGATTAATTAGTCGATTTCATCGACTCCAGTACTTGACAGGTACTTATTTTATCAACATCGAAAAGGTGAAAGGCAAAGTTCACATCAGCAATTTTTTTTCCTCTGCTTTAACGATTCTGCAAACCCGCTGTTCAACGTTTTTAATTTAGGTACCATGCATGAAATATTGATGGAAGTAAGTAGCCAATACCATCCACGCCAGTTTTTGATGGATGCATTATTTTATCAGTCCCGGAGTAGTGAAAGGCAAAGTTGACCTCTGCGAGATTTGAACTCGGAATGTAAAGAAAATAATGTTATTAGGACAAGAAAACAACTAGAGCCATAACTAGGAGGATGCATTTACAATTCCTAAGAATGATTTCTTTCTTTCTCACAGAGCTCTGAATTGGAGCAAGGGGTATATTCAATATATGTCCCGGACTCAATTTAATGAAACCTGAATAGTATGAGAGGCAAATTTAACCTCAGCGAAATTTGAAACAGAAACAGCATGAAGGTAACCGAACGTCATAATAGGACATGGCTTAACTGTTCATTGCTGGTCAAAGTTCTTTTATTTCTGTTAAAATGTAATGGAAGTAGAGGGTCGTACAATTTTTAGTGGCATTAATCTCGTTCTGAGTTAAAACCACGCAGGATCGTTTTTGTGACGGTATAATATGTAACATTTAAGTAACT
This sequence comes from Octopus bimaculoides, assembly GCF_046866305.1. Classification (NCBI taxonomy): domain Eukaryota; kingdom Metazoa; phylum Mollusca; class Cephalopoda; order Octopoda; family Octopodidae; genus Octopus; species Octopus bimaculoides. The sequence continues at coordinate 181,867,193 of NC_142928.1, read as the reverse complement.
GAAAACGATTCAACTAGCTATAAGCTTCCTTCATGTTTGAGGCATTATGGCACTATGACACGCTTAATATGATGTCTAACTTCTTTACTAGATTTGACGTATTGAGTGCTTTATTTCGAAATGAAACTATCAATATATATATATATATATATATATATATATATAACTGAGAATGATTCAACTAGCTATAAGCTACCTTCATGTTTGAGGCATTATGGCGATAACAAAATTATATATTTTATTCAAAATGATGAAGAATGGTGAGAGAATTATTAGAGTACGGGGCAATATTTTATTCGAAATTTTTGAAGATGGTGACAGAATTACTACAGTACGGTGCCAAATTCTTAACGAAATGAAATGGCGTCCTTTTATGTTCTGAAGTCACACACTTTGACCCTCAAAGCTTCAGCAAAACATACGATCTAAAACGCTTGGAGAATACAACCAGTCTCTACAAACAATTCAACTTTAACCAAAAGATGCAGTTTTTATAAAAGCATCTTCCAAAATGTGAGGGCTGTTATAGTCCCTTGTGCAAGCTGCAATCTCTCACATCTCCAAAAGGGCAGTGACCCTTTAGGTTTCTTGCAAAATATGCCATCCTTTTTAAAGAACCTCACAAAAATACGATCGATTAATTGTTTCGTTCTCTAATAATTTACCATGGGCTATTTGTTAGAAAATGTTATAATTTTAGTTGTAAACCTGATGATCAGTTGAATCATTGGAGTGCTGGTCAAAATACTGTGTCTCACTCTGGCGCCACTTTACGTTGTGAATTCCTATTTTCGGTTTGGTCGATCTCTATCAACACCCAAATCAATAAAACAATGTTTTCTTTTGGCAGTGGGCATATTAAAATCATTCTCTGAATATCCTGAAGGACTCTCTTCGTGATTTTGACACCGAAGTTTCCAACTTCATGTAGGAAACTCTTTCATTTTTCTACACTTGTGCATTAGCAGCGTTCAGTGAGAAGAGAAGAATTTCAGTGTTTCGAACAAAATACTAGAGTTTGGGGCATGCAACACTTTAGAAGATACTTCACAAATTTTAAGAATTTATTGCCGGAGCCTGCCATTATTAATTTTCTCAGATACTGGTTTTGCTTCCGTCAATCAGAAATCAATATGTTGTAATAAGTAGCCTAGAGGTGTTATTATTGTTCTGTCGAACCAGGTCAATCCTAATGGATTAACCAATAAACCAAAGGTATTCCAACCACGAGAATTTCGTCTTTCTCTTGTACATTGATTATCTATAACTACATTATCTAATGTCTTCCTCCAGTTTCATGTCAATAGAGTGAATTCTGATGGAGAGTTGCTCGATATTTCTATTTCGTCTATAGAAGTCCGTGTTGCCTGTCCGAGTAATTTAGATATTTAAGCGTTTGTAGCAAAACAGGTGGTAAGATAAATAGTTTCTCCTACCGTTCTTGAGGTATTGAGTGCTTTATTCCGAAATGAAACTATCAACAAGTCATATATATATATATATATATATATATATATATATATATATATATATGATGATATCTCCACAATGTGTTGATGAGAAAAGCATGTAATCGCTACAAATATAGCAAGAGATTTCTCCCCAAAGGTCTAAAGTAGACTCCTTAAGGATCGATCTCCTTGGTTATATATAAAATTTAAAATTTAAAATTTACCTTTTTCTCTGAAGATGTGTAAGGTAAATTATATATTTGACTTGAATTTGACAGTTAAATATAAACTTATACAGAAATGTTGACATAGGAATAAATTTCAATAATAATGGATATCAGCGTCAAAACTCTCTTTCAAATTTTTAATTTGATATATATATATATATATATATATATATATATATATATATATATATATATACATACATGTATGTATGTATGTGTATGTGTATAATTGAGGAAGTAGTAATTACGTACTTCGTCATATATAGTTAAGATAGTCTTTTAAGTTCTAGAGGTGATGAAATCACGTGGTTTGAAAAAAAAAACATGTAAGTGTTAATACTTTGTAGTTTTATTATCTTTGAAACAGTTTTAATTTAGCTTTAATCGTAACAAGGTTTTATAATAATAGTTAATTACAAGTATATTTTTATTAGTTCTTATTTAATAAATTTAATGTTTCTATTAGTTACTGGTAAGTTTACATTAAAGCTTGCAAGGGTAATATATATTAATGAGTATATAGTGTTTGGATCTTTTTTAAAACGGGGGCCACATTTTTCAATAACGAAACACTTTGAAACTTGGAACACTGGTAGAATGTGTCATATAAAACATCTTTTTCTCTTAGTCTTCTTAAAAAAAAAGAAATCCCTAAGTTATTCCATGTTAAAATTGTCGTATTTCTGTAATTTCAACCAATCACTGACGTCCATTCAGCCGATATACATTAAGTGCCGACTACATAAACAAACGATTCTGAAACAATTCTATCGGTGATAGGGTTAGGGTTAGGGTAAAACAGCAAATTTAAAAAGAAAAAAGCAAATAAAACGAAGAAAAAAAAAGAAAATGAAAAAGCAAATTTAAAATGAAAAAAAGCAAATAAAACGAAGCTATGGCTTAATCAGCCAAAGGAGTAAATGTAAACAACTGAATACTTGTCAGTGATTGGTTGAAATTATCGAAATAAGACAATTTTTTACATGAAATAAATTCGAATACAAAAATATTTTTCTGTTCTATAACACAAAATAGATAAGTATACGAAGTTTGAAAGTCTTTCGGTACCAAAAACACTACGTAAAACATTAATGAAAAATGTGGCCCCCGTTTTAAAAAAGATCCTAGTGTTTTTATTATTAACTTTTGAATTATCAAATAATGTATTTCACTCATAATTATTATATTATTCGTTAAGTCAAATTCAGTCGAGTTTTGTTCTGGAGAGAATTGAAATAAAGCTTTCATTTTTTCATCATAGTAGCAACTATGGAAGACTGGTGGGATTATTATTTGTATGGACATAAAAATTGAATATACCGATGCAGATGTACATAGTTTTATGTGTTTCTTTGATGTAGTTCAATTTTTAAAGTTAGTGTTTAATCCTGCCTATATTTAGATTGAATGATTGTGGTTATTACGCTTTCACTTTATATTATACTATGGAAGACTGTAAGGAATAAAATGTATGGTTTAGAGGTTTGGTCACTGTTTAGTTACATATTTAGCAGTTGGTTATTGATTAACGTGGGACAGCTGATGATGGAAGTATGTTGGATTGTTGGTATGGCTGTTTTTGTATATGTGGAATAGTATTATAACACATCCTTTTGATATATATATATATATATATATATATATATATATATATATATATATCTTATATATGATAGTTGTTAGTCAGACTATCAGATGATTTTATACATCGCTGCTCACAATGAAGCTCATTGCATTATTGTAGCTTTAGGATGATGCCATGTTACTGGTGAGGAGGGCGGGCCAACATTGCCCCTGAACGGATTGGCAGTCCATCAAAGGGTCATCCATTATCCATCTATAGTTGAGTGGTTCAGAATAAAGTGAAAGGGAGTTCTTTGCTCAAGTTCTTTGCCGGTCTGTGAATGGCAAGCACGATCTTACGATCGTGAGTGAAAAACCCTAACCACTAGGCCACGCGACTTCACGTACACAAAGATACATGCACACACGTGTATGTGTGTGTGTATGCGTGTGTGTATTACATATATATAATATATATATATATATATATGTATATATATATATATATATATATATATATATATATATATATATATATATATATATATATATATATATATATATACAAAGCGGATGTACACGAAGTACAATCATTGCTAGAAATAGCAGCCGGTAAGTTATCCGCGCCATGTAGAGCTTCACTGAATGTTTACAGGCAGAGAGGTTTGCGGGCGGTGAATATAGGAAAATTTTGCTTAACCTGTACGGAGACCGTTAGAGGGATGACGGATAATTCAATATTGCTGTTTCAAACTTTTCATATCACGTGCGTGAGTGCGAATCCGATTGGTTCTCTTCAGTTGAATCTATCATTGACGACGAAATTTTAAAATGTTCACTACATCTCTGCCGGTTAACTCGGCTGAAATCTCCGGTCAAAATCAGACCCAAGATCACTGATTTTGACTGGGGATTTCATATATTCACTGTCCGCAAACATCTCTGTCTCTAAACATTCAGTGAAACTCCACTTAGCGCCGATAGCTTACCGGCTGCTATTTCTAGCAATGATCGCACTTCATGTACATCCGCTTTGTATATTTATAATTCTACCTTTTATGGCGCTTTATTCTTCCTGGATAGTAATATTTTTAATAATAATAATAATAATAATGATAATAATAATAATAATAATAATAATAATAACAACGATAATAATAATAATAATAATAACAACGATAATAATAATAATAATAATAACAATGATAATAATAATAATAATAATAATAACAATGATAATAATAATAATAATAATAATAATATATATATATATATATATATATATATATATATATATATAGCATGTGTTCGTATCTGTGTGTGTATGTGTATATGTATTTAGGTATGTTTCTATATATAGAGCTCGAGTAATTATTTATTTTAATTACTGATGAGCAAACTGGCACTCATTAAACTATCTATAAAATTGTATAATTCAGATATAGTAAACACATAGATACACAACGTATCAGCTAGAACTATATGAAATACACTTAAGTATCTTTTATCGCCTAATAAATCACACTACTACAAACTATTTTCTGTTCAGATTCCAACGAGACATTTAAACAATGAACTTAATAGAACACACAATTTAATCTTACCGCAGTTATCCGCTCATGGTTCATATATTTGGCTACAATTACAATTATACTCAGTGAATATTTTTGCAGACTTTTTTCTCTTCGTTTGTGCGTACGTGGTTATTTACTGAGATATAATCGAATAGATATTTCAGATATCTCCACCCTTGTTTCCTTACAGTTGTTGTTTAGAACCAGTTAAGCACTGATTAAGGGGATCAGTGATTAAAGTGTTCTGACTTTTCATCATGGGTTTGCATAATTATATCGTCTAATGTGTGCCGACTTTATATTACAAGAGGGCGCAATTTGACGGGTTTGGCTCTTATTCTTAACTAGTCAAACAACTGCACATGAAATTCCTCGTTTGCTTGTTTCTTTAATGTACACATTATGTGAAAGGAGTGAAATTGCTTACCAATTTGCAGACACCAGCCACTTAGAAATATGTACATTTATTTTCTTAAAGTTCCATTTAATAAAATCTATATTTTCATATGTATTCATGCAAAACATAGCGTAAATAAAAAAGAACTGAAACATATAAATACAATAAAGTCGGACTGTGGAATAAATGAAAATGGAAGCACATTCTTTCTATGGTATTAATTTACAGAAGAAAAAGAGGCGGTAGATTGTTGTAGGGTTTGGCGACCGCTTCCTTCCCTAATTAATAAATAACACAATAAAGCAGTCATGAATTAGACTAGCACCGCTGTGGATATATTGTTTACGGGCCATTAAAAACCCGTGTATGTAAATTAAGCGACCCGCCACAGTACTATCCCGATTTATGATTGTTTTATAAGCAACTAATGTGTGGTACTAGTTAGAGAATGAAGTTGGTTACATCTCTGGAGCGGTCAAGAAACCGGAAGATCATAAAACTCTTTCTTTCCCTCTTCTTTATTGTTTACACACAACAATAAATATAAAAAGAACGCGTTTATATTCTTGACTATTCCACTGTGAGGGATTATTATATTTATATATTTTCCATATGTAAAAGTGCAGAGTAAAATATGGCTACAATCTCGTGAAAATAATTCCAGGCTATTATCATTCTGGGAATCTATTAACACAATTGATAAAGCATAATATTAATAAAGATATATTCACCCTTGTGTTCAGAAGTAACAGCATTGAAGTGAATTTTACGATGAATGTCTTTTCTCTCTTTTTTTTTTTAATTTGCTTCACCCACACATAGAATATAGTACCATTTTATAGTCAACATATATCGTATGAAGGTCTACACTGAACTCCGAACTAATATAACACTAGATAGATTCTCTACTTACTTGTAATTACTTTCTGGAAAACTACATGTGCAAATTACTTTAACTGTATTGATTACAGCTCATAATTATGACATAATTAATCACATTATAATTGTTGTTCTCATTTCATAGAAGTGATAGCGTAGATTCCTAAATTGATTGTAAATTAAACAAAAATATGACCTATTTCTTTATCTGAAGTTTATTTCTTTTCCTATAGATCAATACACCTGCTTTATCTAAGCTTGAATTCTTGTATAGTTAACATACTATCTCATTCAAAAGCTGAATCTACTTGTGTGTACATGTCCATTATTCGTTAATTGATACCTAATTCACATACAATTGATGTCTAATTACCACGGCATATCATGCGTGACCTGCATGCTCTCTTAGCATTCCATTCATATACTAATGTCAGTTGTGGGCAGTAAGTAATCCTTCTCCTTATAAACACATAAACTGTATTGTCAGTAGAATGCAATTTATAATAACTTTGATGCATTATAATATACTACTGTTGACAACAATGATTACGCCATTTCAATGCCTTTGTTGAGACATGGTACAAGAGATTATTTGTTAGAAATTGCTGACCTCCAAAGGTCAACTTCCTTAAATTAGATTTCCATGAATGGGAGAATATGCAATGTTGTTAAAGTTAGATGTTCTTCTCAAGCAGATTCACCTCGAAAACAAACAGGAAAATGTAATAAATGAACAGAGAATAAGATGTCAACGTGAAGTATTAAGATAACATTTCCATGTATGTCTACATAACAAATTTCAAGTCTTAACCTTAAATTACAACCTTAATATTAATATGAATGTTATCAAAGCTTATTAAATCGATTAGCGAAAGAGAAAGATCTATCTCGAGTAACGTTTCGTACATAAAGGATGCCATTTAGTTAGGGATCGATTGTTTAATACAAATGTACATCAAACTACACACACATACACATCACCACCCGTATATATGTGTATATATATATATATATATATATATATATATATATATATATATATATATATATATATATATATATATATATCCATATATATATATGTATATATATATATGATATATACAAATATATAATATATATATCATATATATATTATATATATTACACACACACACACACGCACACACATATATATATATATATATGTAAAGATGCACACACATGTATGTATGTACAATATAACGTTATTTCAAATTCACTCCATATATTTCAGATCAACGATATATATATATATATATATATATATATGGGCGTCTTTGAAATAACTTTGTATACACGCGCATGTATGTGTATGTGTGTGTGTGTGTGTACATAAATGCACCACCCCCCACACACATATATATATGTACACATAGATATCATTTCTACTACAGGTACAAGGCCTAACATTTCGGGGAGCGGTCATGTTCGATATGTCGAACCCTAGAGTTCAGCTGCTACGTCTTTTATTGACTCCCAAAAGACGAACGGTGAAGTCGATCTCGGCTGAATTTGAATTCAGAAAGTGAAACTGGAAGAAATGCCAAAAAGCAGTTTTGTCCGGCATGCTAACGATTTTCTTAACCTCGCCATATATATATATATATATATATATATATATATATATATATATATATATATATATATATATATATATATATATATATATATATATATATATATATATATATATATATATATATATATATATATATATATATATATATATATATATATATATATATATATATATATATATATATATATATATATATATATATATATATATATATATATTTGCTAAAATAAGTCTGAAATCATTGCTCCAGGAGTTAGATGGTAAATGTTTTTATTTTTCATTCCTTTCGAAGTTTTATCCTTAAATAGTGGTTTGGAATTTAACTGTTCATTCTAGCGTGCAAGGAACCCTATAATGGATACCTATTTTGTGTTTAAATGTACACTGTATATATATATATATATATATATATATATATATATATATATATATATATATTACTGAACGTGCAAGAAGGTCTGCCCCCTTGCGGGCGATCTTCCACCCCATTAGTCTGATGGAAAAGCCAAATACACATACATTTACTTCTGATATAGGATTAAAATGCTTTCAAAAAATTTCATCAGTCGCCAGCATATTAAAATACCTTTTAAGGTGAAAATTATAAACAATTATAAATAAGGGCAAAAGAAAACAATTTCTATCCGAATATGCTAAGAAATACATTTTATATCGTCAATCACCACATAGAATATTTTTCACTATAAATATTTATAGTGAAATTCAGATAATTTTTTTTTTATCTCTTATATAATTTCCTCTTAAATTAAAAACTTGTTCAAACTTATTCTTGGTAATAAAAGGATAAGTGGCAATAAATATAATGGGAAAGGCAACTTGCAAAGCTGGGGACAGATTACAGGTGTAGGGCCAACACCTATTTTTCGCCGTCATGCAGTCGGCGGCCAGCCGTGAGCGAGTGAGGTTGCGAGTTGCGTTCGTCCGTTGAAAGAATTGTACTGTACCTAATGGTAGTGTTGAGAAATAAAATATTAAGAAATATGCGTTAGTGATAAACAGTGAACTAATATGACTTGTCCGCTTTTAAATAAGTGAATTTATTTCTAATAATTTGTAAGCAGCCATTCATTTTCATG
>NC_142928.1:181840905-181853405 GCF_046866305.1 Octopus bimaculoides | reverse complement strand
ACTGATATAATGTCTTTACAATCATTAAGGTCTATAGTGAAAATTTTACCCGCACGTGAAAGAAAACGGAAAGGACCTGCATACTGTGCTGTTAACAGAGGTTTAACAACATCTTTGCGCACAAAAACGTGAGTCCAAGAAGTAAAGCATCCTTTAAGACAGAGCTAGAGATGCAATTGTCAAGTAGGAAAGAGGTTTTAAATAGGAGTGATATATTCAAGATTGGTAAAACTAAAAATTGTCGAGCATAAATTAAATTTATTATTGTTACTGCATATGTTAGTGTTATTTAATTTCTGAACGGTTTTGTTGCTGTTTGTTTATGCAGTTTGTTTATGCAGTTTGATTTCTTTATCCATCAGTTTCTACTAAGATAAAGATTCGAGTAAAATTAATAATACAGAAACAAAAACAAAACTTTAGAAACAGCAACGCCGCCATAACTTACGTGGAAACCATGAGCGTGCTTTCAAGGGAAATAATCAGAGAAAGACTTGAAAGTTAACGTAAGATCGTAATACTTCATATAAAGTAAAATAAATATTACATATAATCCAGAATTCTTGTTCAGTATTGGGTCGATCCCCAAATTTAGTCAGTTCGTGCCAGTCACGAGGCCAAACATCCCTGAAAGTTTCATCCGAATCCATTCAGCGGTTCTTGAGATATCTTCTCCACGAACAAACACCCAAACAAACACGACTGAAAACAATACCTCCGCCTTAGCGAAGGCGGAGGTAATAATAATAATAATAATAATAATAATAATAATAATAATAATAATAACAGTAGTAGAAGGAGGAGGAATAGTAGTGGTAGTGATAATTGAAGAAATACATTCAAGTATTAAATGTGTGTGTATGTGTGTAGAAACACACACACACACACATACATGAGTGTATATGTATAATTGCTTATATATTTGAGTGTACGTCGCTATTTTGTTAACTTCTAACCTGTTACTCAACCGCCCTAACTAGGTATTCTTCCATGCAAATTACTGATTTACAAATTCAATTTTAGATTCGTATCAACTAGAAAAGTATGAAATATTGTCGTTCAGATATAGCAGAAAGCAAAAGACAGTGAATAATATAGCTGTTAGAAATAAGCCTAATCAATGAAAATTTTATAATTTGCTGTTTAAAACTGAATTTAGTTATTAGCTTATGAAATAATTTCTTCTTAATACCTAATAAATGACATTTAATTTGTGCATTATGAGAAAATAATCTCTAAAATTATTCTATTTCGTTTTATTTCTTTTATGCAATTAATATTATATTTACATTAATTATCTAATTGTTTTGCTTTAATGTTTTAATGAAATTACATGAAAAAATTACTGTATTTGTCTAGTGCAAGTTGTTTCAATACATTAACCACTTTATCTGTTTCTCTCCCCTATCTCTCTCTTTATCTCTCTCTTTATCTCTCTCTCTCTCTTTCTCAATCTCTCCTATCCGCTCTCTCTGCGTTTCATCTTATTTCTATCTATCTCTGCATTTTATCTCGTGTGTGCTTCTTTTGTTGCAAATTTAATCAAATGTTGAACAAATCCAGAATATACAATTTTTTTTTTTGATATTTTGTAACCTTAATCCTAAACTTAATTCATTACATTACTGTACATGAACGAAATATACTGCTACAGACTTAAAATTTGGGTTAGAATAAATCTCATGCTATAGCAGTCACTGCATTTAACTTGCTGTAGCTCTGGCAAGAAGTTGAATTTTACTAGTTAGCGAAGAGTGTGTAGTGTTGCCGGATCACCTATAGTGAGTTCGAATACACGCAGACACATATGTCGAGGGTTCCAGTTGATCCGATCAATGGAACAGCTTGCTCGTGAAATTAACGTGCAAGTGGCTGAGCAATCCACAGACACGTGTACCCTTAACGTAGTTCTCGGGGATATTCAGCGTGACACAGTGTGACAAGGCTGACCCGTTGAATTACAGGCACAACACAAACAGGAAGTAAGAGTGAGAGAAAGTTGTGGTGGAACAATTTAAAAAAAAAAAATTTGTAACCTTAATCCTAAACTTAATTCATTACATTAATGTACATGAACGAAATATACTGCCTCCACTAATATATATATATATATATATATATATATATATATATCTATATATATATCTATATATATATATATATATATATATATATATATATAATCATTACAGATATAGGGTAAAAATTAATAATTTTACCAAATAGTTCGGTATGTTAAAAAACCATTATCGGTAAACTTATATAAACGTTTTATAATTATAAACATAATTAAAATTAGGTTTCAGCAAAAATTGCTTCACTACATACCGAAATTTAGAAATAGCAGTTAAAATCCTATTCCACTACCATAATATATCTGTCTGGGAGATATATTATGCTAGTGGAATAGTATTTTAACTGCTATTTCTAAATTTCTGTATGTGCTGAAGCAATTTTTGCTAAACCCTAATTTTAATTATGTATGTATATATATATATATATATATATATATATATATATATAATAGAGTTATTAATATTTCTAAGTCTCTCTAAAGGAGACTACGGCAGCGGTACTGGAAATTAATAGTTATCGCCAAGCCAACATGGCAGTCCCAAAATTAGGACGAAAGCTGCCGTGAATTGGAAATTAATAGTTATCGCCAAGCCAACATGGCAGTCCCAAAATTAGGACGAAAGCTGCCGTGAATTTCGTCCTAATTTTGGGACTGCCATGTTGGCTTGGCGATAACTATTAATATATATATATATATATATATATATATATATATATATATATATATATATATATATATATACATATATAAAACCCATCTGTGTTATTATTATTCTTCACTTATCTCGGAAACTTCTGTATGTTTGTATCTGGTGTCTACAGTCGACTGTGAAATATGTGCAGTGAGTTCCCCCTGTGTGACTTTGATGACACGTTGTGTATTCAGCCATTACTGGTGGATGTATGCATAACTGGAAAGACAAATCTGTATTTATTTTAGCAATTACGCATATATCAGTACACATTGCCGGTACCCAGGTGTGCCATCTCCGACTCTGCTTCGGTGTTTTTACTATATAAATACCTGATTCTTCCCGATCCTGAAAATCTCTTATATATATATGCAGTAAAAGCTGTGTAGTTAGAATGTTTTCTACACGATCTCTGGTTCAGTCTCATTGCATGGCTTCATGGGCCTGTTTTTTCTTTTCTTTTTTGTTTTATTTCAACTATGGACCTGAGACAGCGAATGCATTGTGAGCGATTTTGATAGACGGAAGCTAAAAAAGACGTCCGTTGGATAAATTTGTGTGTTTACGCCTCCACCTCTTGATACCACATGACAGTTGTAAACGAACATAACTGCCACATATTAGCTTCCAAGCTAAGATGTAAACATTTCCAGCCATGGGGAAATATTATCTCCTTTGTAAACAATTAAGTGTTAGCAACAGGAATGACATGCGTTCGTACAAAATTTTCTTGGAGAACTCCGTCTCGCTCATGTAAGAATGGAAAAATGGGTCTTATAACGATAATGATCATCTTCAGATTCATGCGAACAAAGATATGCTGAGATGCCAAATCAAGATCCAAACACGAATCCAAAGTTTTTTCTATCCTCCGAAATAAATATAAAATAATTTTTTTTTCACTAAACGTGCTAATTCCCTCGTTAATTTATTCTTAATTGCTTTAAATTATCTCGTCTTCTACTCCATTGTTGCTAAAAAATCACTAGTAAGACTTTGTCCTTCTCCGTCCGGGAGAATTAAGGAATAAGTTAAGAATTTTTCGTGTGAATAATTCAATGCGTCCCTTTCAACATATATATATCCTTTTATTCATTTATTTGTTTCAGTCATTTAACGGCGGCCATGCTGGAGCATCGCCTTTAGTCGATCAAATGACCCCAGGACTTTTTCTTTTCAAGCCTAGTACTTATTCTATCGGTCTCTTTTACCGAACCGCTAAGTTACGGGGACGTAAACACACCAGCATCGGTTGTCAATCGATGCTGGGGGGGGGGGCAAAAACACAGACTCACAAACACAGACTCACAAACACACACTCACGTACACACATATACGACGGGCTTCTTTCAGTTTCCGCCTACCAAATCCACTCACAAGGCTTTGGTTGGCTAATATTATATATATAATAGAAACCACAGAGGTGACTGTGGATGCTGAATACTACCGCTTATGTTAAAATAAGAGTTTACTTATAGCCAAAACCACTAAATCATTATACTTAATAACTGGCAAAGGGAGACAAGTCCCTAGTGTATATAGCCGTATTGCGATTTCCAATTTTGGTGTAGACCACCTTAATTCTCATTAGCGGCTCTTAACACCTAGGGTTAAACTCAACCTCCTTTGTCAATCTTATCAGAAAAACCGTTTGGTGGCTTTGGAGTTAATTTAATTCTCCTTTTAACATAAGCGGTGCTAGTCAGCAAACTCCATCACTTTGTGACCTCCATTAATTTTGCCTTTAGGTTCAAATTGCTAATAAGCTACCCTTTTAATTTGTTTACACTTTTACCGTTTTAAAAATCAGCACATGTTTTCAACGGTATTTCTTATAAGATTGACAAAGAAGGTTGAGTTTAACCTTAGGCGTTAAGAGCCGCTGATGAGAATTATGGTGGTCTACACCAAAATTCGAAATCGCGATACGGCTATATACGTTAGGGACTTACCTCCCTTTGTCAGTTATCAAGTATAGTGCATCAGTGGTTTTGGAGTTAATTTAGCTCTTATTTTATCATAAGCGGTGCTAGTCAGCATCCTCCGTCACTTTTGTGACCTCTATTAAATTTGTTTTTAGGTTCTAATTGCTAATAAGCCATATAAAAGTATTTTACGCGACGTTAAGCGACTCTGTCAATTCACCACTTTATTCTTTATCTCCTGAGAGATTTTTTTGATTTTTATATTGTTTACATTTTGACCATTCCTAAGTAATCCCATTATTCTACAAGCTGCCTCTGCCATCTCCTCCTCTCTCTTTGCATAATCGTCTATCTTATTTTGCCGGTATCCTTCTGTCCATATCGCTCCTTGTATTCTCACATCTCTCACTTTAGTTAGCTTTATCCTACTTTTCATGTCATCTAACCTGAGTTCTGTTATAAACACTACTAAAACACTTTAGTAGTATCGTATAGCTGGCTAACTAATCACATCATCCTAATTTGCTTTTCAGCTTTATATCTTTAGTATGAATTACCCGACATCATTTCTCTAGACCTAAAGAAGAAAACTTTTAGATACTGCTCTCTTACAGAAGGGCAAAAGAGCGAAGCGTTAGACCTTTTATTCCCCACACGGCATAATATTTCTTTCACTTTTTCTAATCCATTGATAATTAAGGAGTTCACGTGATTTTCTTCTGTTTGAATACTATCAGAGAAGGATACCCATACCTTGATGAGACAACTAAAGAAGGGAGCTTTTACGTGTTCCGTGTAGTAATTGCAGCCATGTCTCCCAGAAATCACTCTTTACTATCTTAAACAATGGAATAACATATTAGATAATGCAATCAAAGATATTACTAAAGAACTATATGCTCAGATGGAGTATGCCTTTGATTATAGGTCTGCTCAGTTACGGCTGACCTGGGGCTAAACAACAATTCGCTTTGTTCACAAGAGATCCAATGTATCGAAATGGGAATCTGGCAGTCACTTACATAATAAATAATAGTTCATACTCTATTTTCTAATAGTGAATACTCTTTGATCCGCTCATCACAGACACACACACAAATTTATAGAGATATGCGGATTATATATATATATACGCATGCATGCAAGTTTGTGTGTGTGTGTGTGTGTGTGTGTGTGTGTGTGTGAAGCATTGTTTAGTTAAATTAAATTAAACAATGCTTTTCTATCACGTTAAAACCTTGTTTGGAAAATAGAGTTAAAATAATACTCATTTCATCAGTTTGCATAAAACTTCCTGGAATTATTATCGTGAATAAAAAGTGTCAGAGGCAGAAGTTCCATAGAAAATCGATGTTCTGAGAGAACCATACCAAAAAAAAAAAAAAAAAAAAAAATGGCAAAACAGACAAAAACCATTTTGGGGGAAAATAAAAGAGAATGAACATGTTTAGTAGAAAGTGTTGTTTTCAGTAATTGAATCAATGAATATTGATCTGGTTAGGGGATGAGATCGTATATGTCAACAACAAGGAAGAAAACAGTGCTTGTATTGGCAGGAAGGGTAAAACAACGCTCACTTTGCTTTCTCTATACAGAAATACTTAGAAAAAAAGGTCAAACGTTAAACATTTATTTCGCTCTAAAATAATGTATTTTTTCTCCATTTTATCTCTCTTAGGATTCTGTATAATTTATAAAACAACAAAGGTAATTTCCGAATTTCGGTAATATTTAAAATCATTTTGATTAATTTATGTGTGGCTGGCATCGTACAGTAGACGCAATATCCAGACTACATGTTTCGAATCTCAGCCTAGTGTCATTTTATTTTCCTTTCGATAGATCCTTGTGGATCTTGTTGTGATCCGCTTGCACGAGGGTTACAACTTTTTTATATTCCACAAATTTATTCTTTATTCGTTTCAGTCATTGAAATGCGGTCATGCTAGGGTATCACTTTGCTATATTAATCGATCAGATCAGCCCCACTACTTATTTTTTAAAATCGGGTACTTGTTGTATTAGTCTCTTTTTACCGAAGCGCTAAAATACGAAGAAGAAGAAAAGGAAGCAACACTGGTTGTCAAGCGGTGGTAGATAAAATGCAAAAAACACACATGGACACAGCAGACACTCACACACACACACAAAGGAAGTCCTTTCCGATCCATTGGCTCTAGAGACAGGTTTCCCGGATTCGGTGAGGGTATATAACCTCTCCCCTGGACGGGGGCACCAGTCTGTCGCAGGAATATTAATTTTCATCAGTCGAGTGGACAGGAACGACGTGAAAGGAAGTGCTTTACTCATGAACACGATGCAACGCCCCTTTCCAGGAATTGAAACCACAACCATAGGATCAGGAGTGCAACACCATAACCACTAAGCCAAGCGCCTCCACACACATATACACATACGTGCAAACAACACATATATCTGATGGGTTTCCAAGTAATTTCAATCTACTTACTTCACTCAAAAGACCTGCTCAGGGTATCACGCAGTAAGGTTGAACACATGACCCTTGGTTGCAAAGCGATCATCGTATCTACACATCAGATTTGCTTTGAAAACAATAAATAGTTGGACGGATTATTCTTCAACGGAATGTTTTCGAAGTAGTATTAGAACACTTTGATATACTTCAATAACACTAGCACTAATAACTTTGCGAAGCTTATGAATGTTTAATCATCACATTTCCCCAGCTCTTTAATTGGAAAGTTTATTCCTTTGTTTATAGGTAAAGCACTTCTATAATAATATACTTTCTTACACTGTAACGTCAAACCACACAGTTAACGAGCAATGGGCTGCACTTAATAAAATTGGAACCAGACCAGAGTTGCTACATATATTGAATTTATTATTGCTGTGTAACTCTTGATAAGGAAAATCCTGCTTGGGAAAATTTATGATCGAAAATATTCCAGATATGGCCATCACGTCCCTCTACGACTAATAATATGTCGTTCCGTGTTTTTTAAGAAGGTAGAACGTGATTTTAAGGCCTGTCGACAAGGCACCTCAAACGATAATTTATTGTTTTCTACTCTAGGCACAAGGCCCGAAATTTTTGGAGAGGGAGCCAGTCAATTAGATCGACCCCAATACGCAACTGGTACTTAATTTATCGACCCCGAAAGGATGAAAGGCAAAGTCGACCTCGGCGGAATTTGAACGCAGAACGAATAGACAGACGAAATACCAATTTCTTTATTGCCCACAGGGGGCCAAACATAGAATGGTACAAAACAACTGATTGGGATCAGTAATGCGAATGGTTTACATAAAACATGACTTTAAAAATTATATAAAATAGAAAAATCGAATGATATTAACAGAACGTTAGACAACACAAATGAAGCGATGATCAAGCCACGCTCCGACCCCACAAGCCCCGATCTCTCGCTGGCACTTTTTTTTTTTCCTTTTTGTTTCTGACTATTCACACGGTTCCTTGCACGCACAACACTCGTGCAACATTCTTCCATCTCTTTTGGAACGTGCACTCCGACAGACATCTTCTCTCCAGCCACACTTTCCTTTTCAAATGAAAAGTAAAAAATGAACGTAAATTGTGGCCAGAGATAAAGTTGCCTGTCTTAATTCCTTTTATCCTCGTCTTCCATACTGCCTCTTTCGCTTTTGCTACAACCGTGAGAAAACAGTCTTGCCTTCGTTTGTTAAAACTCCCGGTGGGTCAATTTTTATAATTGACTCAGTCGACAGCTGTACTCTTCCTTCGCCGGACAACAGGTGTTCAGCATAAGCCCACATTTCAGATATCTCCGGACACTGAACAATAGCGTGAGGGGCGGTTTCCCTGTCTCCCCCGCATCTTGGACAGGTCGACGACTGACGCTTACCGTGTCTTGCAAGCTTATCCCAAACGGGCAAGGCACCTCTGTAGCATTGCCAGGTTAAGGACTTTTGGAAGTTGTCCAACGTTCTCAACCCGAATGTACGGTGAAACAGGCTGTCCAGTTGAATAAACCGGAGACCTAGAGTCGCTCCCAGGCCATCGTCGCATTCAGACTCTACCAACCCATTATATAAAATCCGTGTGGAACCCCCACCGCTGGCGTTGCCCGAGCGCCGGAAAAGCAAGAGGGCCTTACGACACTCTTTATGCCATTCACTCGACCTCGGTCTACGAGAACACCAGGCTTCCTGTTCGCAAAAACTTTTGAACTCGGGGAACATTTGTCTGGCCAGCGGAGACCACACCCTTTCACTATCCAGGAGAATCCAGAGATGCCTCAATCTCAACGCATGCCTGCGCATCATTAACCAAGGCATCCCTAAACCTCCCTTTAAAGGCTTTTGACAGCAGACAGAGCGTTTCACAAGTGACGACCTGCACTTCCACAAAAAGCGAAAGAGCTGTCTCTCCAACCTGATCAACCACGAATCCGGACAAGGCACGACGGTTAGGCGGTAGGTAATGACCGATGCGATAAACACATTGGCCACCTCCGCCCTCCCTTTCAGGGATAGCCACCGCCAAGACCAGGTCTTGACTACTGCAGCCACCCTGCTCAATATCTCTGTCCAGTTCTTCTCTATCTGGAGGCCTGGTCCAAACCAGACACCCAGCAACTTAACCGGTCCCTCCGTCCAGCGCCCAACAGCGCTGTCTGAAGGCATCGACTTGCCAACCCAGGTGCCGAGTTGTAAGCCGACCAACTTTTCCCTGTTAATCTTTGCTCCTGCCACCTCCTCGTAAGCCTCAATAGTCTTACCCACTTCACCTAGGCGTGCTACTGAGGTTACGCTGATAGTGATATCATCCGCGTAAGCCGTAACAAACTCCTCTAGACCTGGTTCTCTCGAAATGCCACTGAACCTCCGCAGTAGTGGCTCGAGAGCTACCACATACAAAAGCGATGAGAGCGGACATCCTTGACGAACCGAGCGTATGATACAGAACGGCTTCGAAAGGAACCTGTTCACCCGAACTATCGAGTCAATGTTGTGGTACAAAGCAATAAACCACCTGAGGAAGCCAAGGCCCAAGCCGAACCGCGCAAGCACAGTCGCCAGGTATCGATGGTCAACCCTATCAAAAGCTTTAGACTGGTCCAAATGTACCAGTGCCCCACCTTTGCCAGATTTATTACCAACCCTCTCCATGGTATAACGGATAAGATGGAGGGTATCCTGAATGGTTCTGCCTGGGATGGCACATGTCTGTGCCTCCCCGACTATACCATCCGCGACACGCGCCAACCTTTTCGCTAAGACCTTGGCCAAAATCTTCACTTCTGTGTTTAACAGAGTGATGGGCCTGAAGTTCTCTATAACGTCCCCCTTGTCCGGGTCCTTTCTGACCAACGTCACTACTCCCCGGCGCACAGATCTGGGGATAAACCCATTCTGTTGCCAGTTCGCGTAAACGTCAGCCAGCAGATACCCGAACAAGTCTGGCAAACATTTATACAGCTCATACGGAAGACCATCAAGTCCCGGTGACCTACCCGCTTTGCAGTCGGTCAAAGCCTCCTTCACCTGCCCAGGCGTGATTGGCCCTTCGCAAGACTCCACATCCGACCCCGAGAGACACGGCAGACCGGCAAGAAAGTCCTCGAGGGCTCTCCCACCATCAGGACCGCCGTCACCCCCGAACAGCTGGGCGAAGTACTCCCGAAAGGCCTCACACATTTTCTCGGGTTCGTTTATCAAGACGCCATTATGGTTCGTCAAAGACCGTATAGTGGAACTATTTCCTTGCCGAGCTTCCACCACTCGGGCCCATCTAGCGGCCTTGATTCCTTCACTTCCCATCGCACGTAACTTAGCTCTGGCAATACTTCCCATGTATTGGGCTTGAAGATGCTGATTTAACTCCAGTCTTTTCACCTTCACTTGGTCCGCATTGCCAGTCCTCCAGGCTTCTTCTAGTTCCTTAACTATACCATCTCCTATTCTACGTCCCTTCTTAGCTAAACTTATGCTAAACCCAATAGACTCATATTTGATGGCTCTTTTTAGGGCGTACCACCATTTGTTATTAATGATGGTACCTGTCAATGCCCTCTGTATTAACATCTTGATCCGCATTCTGTATTCCTCAATCGCCAAAAGGGACGTATTGAGTTTCCAGTAGCCAGATCCCTGACTACGTAACTTATCTATTGTCAGTTTACAGGTAACCATCTTGTGGTCACTGTAGCTGACTAGAAAAAATTGTGGACACTTAGCTATAGACTTATCTGTTTCTCTAATTAAAATCCTATCTAGATATGTTCTGGTAGACCCGTCACTATTTGACCACGTCCACTGTGGAGTGTTTGGGTGTTCCAACCTATATGGGTCTGCTAGCTGAAAGTGACTTAGCAGATCCCGTAAGCCTGGGTTACATTTTCTGTTCGTGTTCGAGCCAACACAATCTTGTGCCTAACATATTGTGTTAAAGTCTCCTAACAATACTAGCGAATGCGACGTGGCCAGGAACTTGCCCAGGTCACGAAAATATTCACTTTGCGGGCCCATAATATTGGGTGCATAAATAGCAACTAGCCTGATTATCTTGCCACAACCGAATGTCAGGTCAAGAACGACCAGCCTGCCTTCTGGATCAGAAAAAAACCAACTTTTTCTCGGTTACCCGGTTTCTTTTTAGTAGGACCAACACCCAACACCCGCCTCCCGCCCGACTCGGAGAAACGTATTTCTCGTAGCCGTTCCGGAGGGGGGACAGATCTCTTGGTCCCTTTACTCGGGTTTCCGTTGCAACAATCACATCCAATTTTCTTGACCTGATGTCATTTAGGAAGCGTCCTTGCTTCCAGCTAGACAACAGGTCACGAACATTTAAACAAGCAATGTGAACAAACATGTCTTACCTGTTAATCAGGGCTTGTCCGGTGGAGAGGGACTCTCCACCTTTTCATGATACAGGGTCGGAGGTGGCAGGTCTTGGGAAATAGATTTGTTAAAATCCCGTTTCATTACAGAATTATCAGGTGGAGGTGGGGTCTCCACCTTTTCTTTTTCTCGCGTTATCGGGGCTGGTAGTCCATTAAATATAGACTTATTAAAGTCCAGTCTCATTGATGATACTGACTTACGGTGTTTGTATTGTAAAATTCTGAGTCTTATTTGAGACTTCATATACGTCATAGTTGTTGTATTTCTCCGAAAGGTTATCTATTTTTTTTGCAGTCTTAATTAATTGAATGTCTCTCATTAGTTCAGTATCTTTACTGTATACGGCTATTATGCCTTTCTCCTCTTTTTCTCTTCTTGCAGTCTTTTTTGGTCGTTGTTCTGTAGTAGTCGCCACTCTCGGTTGAGCTGCTGATTGTATTTTTCTTTTGTTTGTTGTTTTCTTCTCGTCTTTTTCTTCTTTTTCTTCTTCTTCCTCTTTTTCTTCTTTCTCCTCTTCCTCGTCTTCCTCATTTTCCATGCAGTTCCTTCGAATGTGGCCTAATTTGCCGCACAAAAAACATCGGGGCTTTCGACCCTCGACAAAAACGTTGAGGAACAACTCCTCCCCAACTTCTATTTTTTCTGGAAGTTGTTCAATTACAGTCTGTTCTCCTTGAATTAATAAGTGGACCGTGTGGCCTATCCAATATGGTTTTTCGGTGACGATAGTTTGAAGTATATTTACCTCATCTACCTTCTTTGCCAGGACCGCCGCCATCAACCACATTGGGTCAATTTGAGGTGGGACCTTTGTTATTTTTACATTGGATGTCCTCATCCCCATGTAAATCGGTATTAAAATTACATCCTCGGTTTCCAAGGATTTTACAGAGTGCACTTGTGCAGTTTCAATGCTTTTTAAATGTACCTCAAT
>NC_142928.1:181820905-181835905 GCF_046866305.1 Octopus bimaculoides | reverse complement strand
TTTTTGAATTATGCTTTTCTGTCGGTTTCACATTCTCTCTGGAGCAAACTTACTGCATATTTCCCGCATGATTACTATGAAATGCTGTAGCTTTATGTCACTACCTTTCGTAGAGAGAGTGGCCGGCCACTTTTCTTCCAGTACCTCTTTCTGAATACCTTTCGAATCAGCTTTATAATAGTGCAATCTGGAAAGGAGCCGGTTGCTTCCAGTAAACTTTATGCTCGTAGTTTTCTGCGGACCGTAGTAAGTTCTATTAAGTTATGGTCCTACAAAATAGTCAGTATCACCGTAACACTGTAGATGAATGCTGTGTTATTTGCGAAGCAGAGGTCCAGGACAATTTTACACCTTGTGTACAGCACCATTTGCTCCACAAATAGTCTATTTGTAAGGTCAAGTACAGACACTCTTTGACACTGTTTATGCAGTAACATACCTGGGATAAGACGGCCTTGAGGACATTCGACATAAAGGAAGTTGAAGTCGCCAAGAAGTATATGAAGGCTGACATCTAGGCTGGTTAATACCTCTTTCATATTTGTGAGGATCTCCTCGAATGTGTTCTTATGAATTGGGGCTTCTGATGAGCGATTGATAGGACATATTACAAATTTAATGTGTATTATCAGTGAGTGACAAGCTGAATTTGAATGTGACTAATACCAGAGGCATGACATTTTTCCGGATGTACACTGCAACTCCACCATAAGTTCTTTCTCTCCTATCAGTTCGAAATACAACGTATTTTGGCATGTGTATCCCAGCATCTGCTATATCTTGACAGTGAGGTGAAAAGAAAATATATACTATACCCAAACATAATGGACAAGTCATATTTTATTTCTTTTCTTCTGTAAAGAAAGACTTCAAACCGTTGGTAGTTCTCTGTATGTGAGCATAAATATTTGAAGAACGCTATATTACATAATATTTCAGGGCTATAATTATGTTAAAGTTGTTTCTTTTTGTAAACTATTTACATTGATGCCTTTTCCAAAGACAACTGGAAAAAAAAAAGTGAAAGAGACATGAATCAGACCAAGGTCGAAATCAGTTCACGACCTCGTCTAGCCACAAGTTTCTCTCTTATTCAACGTTGCTTTTAAACAGTTTAGCCGATGAAAAGGTATATATATATATATATATACACATCGTATATATCATATATACTGTTTGATGAGCAACGTAAACATGGATAGTTTATATTTATATTGGCAGTAAGCTTCATGTTTATCTGAGAAGGTAAACGAGATTTTGTGGCATTTATTCTTTTGCCATAGACATTAGCGAAACGACAGAAGTAAAACAACTTCATCCTGGAGTAATATTAAGCATCAATAAATAAAAGAAAATAATATTCCGCTTGAATAAATGTAAAATACCGTCACTAAAAGGTTACAGTTAGTTTTTGACTGTAGATAAAAATAATTATAAAAATACTTTGAAATGCGTTTTAAATGGAGTTGTAAGGAAGCGCTAAATGTAAACATTGAAAGATTGGTTTTGAGCATTCTTCATCATCATGTTTTTACTATCTATTCTCTTTCTTTTTTTCTTTTTATCTTAGTGAATATTTTCTCTTTTCTTGGTGAATTTCCTTTATTGGCTAGACAACAAACTAGAACTGCAAATGTTGGAAATTTAATATTGAAGTTATTGATTTATCAATGTACTGTTGATTTATTTTTGTTATTTATAGGTAGTTTTGTTTCACTAAACATTTTTGGCGTAAGACCAATCAGTAAAAATAAATTTGTAGTCATTTCCAAGCATTGAACTTCATGTGATTCGGAAATGAAAAATGACTTGCAATTTTGTGAGCATGCGCGTTTTAGCATTAATTTATTATTAGTATTTTTTTTTAAGTTCAAACTCAACATTTAAGTAATCTTTTACAAGGACTGCAATTACTTTTTTCTAATGGAAAATTTGCATCATGAAGCAATTGAAAATCCTGAAAGACTAGATTATTTTAACATGAAATATCTGTTTAATTTTGTTTTTATGTATTTCAACATTGATAAAACTAGTTTTCATAATGTGTTCAACTTTAGCACTATTACTACATAAATTCACAGCAAATATTGATTTAATTTTATGAAGGGCATAAGGTTCTAGATTTATAGAGGAGGCGAAATTGCAGTCGTTGAAACGTTGATGTTTTAAGAAGGGTAATAACAGAGTAAGTGAAATAGCTTCAACTAAGAATCGAGACCAAGTCAGCTACGGTTTAAGTTTTTATTTTATGGTATTCCTCTAAACAAAATATTACTTTCTTATGGACCAACAAAGTTTATATTTTTGGTGGGTTAGGATACAGACGGTACTGATGACGCAAGGGCAACTTTGACAACTGAGAAAGTAGTTGGTGAGGTATGGTTTCGGTATTATTTAAATTAAGAGTGGTCTTTCATTGAGCTGCAGATAGTGTGATGACGAAAAGAACAGTAACAACACTGTGCGAATATTCCTCTTATGGCTCCTTTTCGCAAGTGAATCCGAGAGAAAGAGATTGAGAGAAAGTGAAAGAGGGAGGAAAGGTTAGAGAGAGATAACGATAGAAGAGGTGAGAAGAGAGTAAAGAGATGGAGAGAGAGAGAGAGAGAGAGAGAGAGAGAGAGAGAGAGAGAGATAACAACAGAAAGAAAGAGAGTTGAAGTGAGAGAGAGATACAGAAAGAGAGAGAATAAGGTGGAGATAGAGATAGTGAGATAGAGACAGATAAATAGATAGATACATAGAAATAGATAGATAGAGAGAGAGAAAGAGAGAGAGAGAGAGAGAGGAGGGAAAGAGAGAGAGAGGAGAGAGAGAGAGAGAGAAAGAGAGAGAGAGAGAGAGAGAGAGAGAGAGAGAGAGAAATGATACTAATCCTAGTAGTTGAAAGCAGTTCTAGCCAGTGGGAAGGGAGGGAAGAAAAAGATGGCCGGGGCAAAATATGAAATCATAGCGCAAAAGGACAGAACTAAAACCGCATGACGTTTCATGAACTCTAAATTCTGCCAATTTGGCCTCTGTATTTGAGTTGTTGCTGTCTGTATTCAAGTTGTTGTTGTTGTTGTCTGTATTTGAGTTGTTGTTTGTACCTTCGCCCGTCATGCCTGGCTCATAAGGGCGGGTTTCCCGGTTTCGTTGGCGTATAGCTTCCCCACCTGGACCAGACGCCTGTCTGTCGCAGGTGAGCTGCTAGATGCTGGAAGAAAGAGTGAGAGAAAGTTGTGACGAAAGAGTCAGCAGAAATTCGCCATTACCTTCTACCGGAGCCGCGTGGAGCTTAGTTGTTTCGCTCATAAACACACACATCAGCCGGTCTGAGATTTGAACCCGCGATCACTCGACCACACGTCCGCTGTCTAACCACTAGGCCATGTGCCTCCACGTGTATTTGAGTAGTTAAGATTAAAACCCTGAAGACCAATAATAATAAATTCCAAGCACTACTTAAATCTGACTATATGGATTCTTCCAGCACAAAGACCAATCCTTCTTGCAATTGGGTGGATCATATCACTCAATAACTATGAGAACCACAACAGAGTACAAACTCTTGGTACCGCCTATCATGCTGGATAAGTCAAAGGACAAATGGCAAACTGATACGGACCACAGGGCCACCACCACAGCTTAAAAAAAACGAAGTTACAGAAGCATCAATGACAATTCAATCCAACAGCCTGGGAGAGAAAGGAAAAGACAGCCCAGTGTCGGGAAGAATGGGGAAAAGTTGTCGATAGCCTATGTTCTATGGAATGCGAATCTAGATTTTTATTTGACTTTTCTTCATGCCAAATGCTACTTTTCCTCTCTCGCTGCTCGTGGTTACTCTTCTTCTCTCGTTGCTCAGTGTTGCTGTTCATCTGTTCGTAGTAAACGTTTCCAGTGATTATTCCAATGTTAACGTATCAGCATCGTCCATAACTCTTTACCACATATGTAAAAAAACAAAAAACAACGTGAATATAATCGATGAATGAAAAGGTAAAGATTCTGGCAAATGTCCTCACAACGATGTTAGCACTTGACTTCGATAGCGGCATCAGTACTACAAAAACTTTACGTGTTAAACATTTATCCTCAATATTCTCCCCCTTTTACAAATATATTCTTCTAACGTGTGGTTTTGTTGAAATATATTTGCATAATTTATGTTGGCTGGTTGATGTCTGCCTTAATATGTGTGCGTTTTGTTGACGTTAAGAGGACATCGTGTTTTTCCATCCATTCTCTGAAGATCAAATAGTGGTTTGGCAACTAAGTCCCCGCCGTTTTTTTTTGAAATTTTGGAATTTAATGCCTTTTTAAATTTTGCAATCTATTTTTGTCGAGAATTCTATTTTTGAATCATTTTGGAATTTATTTATTTAATTTTTTTCTAGTTAATTTTTGTTTATTTTCAGATCATTAAAATGGAATGTCAAGTTAAGAAAAACGAGCATTTTCGACACTTCTTTCTTTTTGCTTTTAATCAAGGTTCTAAAGCCGCAAAAGCTGCTTGCGACATTGTGCTGTGTATGGAGAGGGTGCCATAGCTGAAAGAACCGCTCGTGATTGATATGCCAAGTTAAAAATTGGAAATTCCGACCTCAAAGACGCACCTCGTTCTGGCCGTCCAGTTGAGTTCGATGAAGAGCGATTAAACCAACTTTTGCACGAAAATTCTCGTCAACCGACAAGGGAACTGGTAGAGAAAATGGAATGCTCCCACACTGCTATAGAGAAACATCTTCACTCGATGGGAAAGGTTCAGCAGTATGGAGTATGAGTTCCGCATGCTTTAAGTGACAACAACAAAACTCAACGAACCACAATCTCCGCTGGTTTGTTTGCTCCTCACTGCTCAACTCATGGATACAAGCAACGGTTTCTTTACCGAATCGTTACTGGCGACGAAAGATGGTGCCTGTACGTCAATATGAAGCAGCGTAAGGAATGGTTTAGCTCCGGTAAACAAGCGACACCGCGCATGAAACAAGATCTTCATCCGCATAAAACGATGTTGTGCGTATGGTGGGACTGGGAAGGGATTATCCATTACGAATTACTTGAACAGAACCAAACGGTCAACGTGGAACTCTATGTTCAACAGATGGAACGACTCAACACGGCTATTCAAGAGAAAAGACCTAATCGGCAGCATGGAGTTCTTCTGCTGCGCAACGCCCGCCCTCATATCGCCAATATGACCAAAGAAGCCATTCAAACGCTAGGAAGTGCTGCCGCACCCGCCGTACTTTTCTGATTTGGCACCAATGGATTTCCGCCTCTTTCGATCTCTTTCAAATGCTATGCGTGGAGTTTCATTCAATACTAATGCAGAATTGAGAGCTTGGTTGGAGTGGAAATCGGGTGATTTCTACCAACAAGGTATTGTAAATCTTGTTGAACGTTGGGAAGAAGTTGTAAACAACAAGGGTGAATACATTATTGATAAATTAGTTGTTATTTCTCATCAAACCTTTTTAAAAACATTTAAATTAAAAAAAACAGCGGGAACTTAGTTGCTAACACAATAGGTTCCAGTTGATGAGATTGTACTGCAGCGCCATATTGCACTACAAGTACAGCACCATATTGCACTACAGGTAAGCTGTTGGCAGCTTCACTACGATTTTTAAAGTTGAGTTCAGTTTTCACTATCAGACTTACTATTGTTATTCTCTTTTAGGATTCTTTCCTCCATTCTATATAACGGATTCCGGCCCCCTTCTTCATACCCAAATATTTATAGATACCCTCATGATTTTTTTTTGTAGTGCTTCCTAGGTGGAGCTTAATGGATGATACAGTGATGAACTTTTCCCTTTTGAAACCAGTTGCTTTTGCACACTCAACAAATCCAAATTTCATTTCTATATCGTTGCTCAACTGCTTTAATGTTGGTAGAGAGTCCTTCTAACTTCAGGTCATGCAAGGCATATAGTTTCAGGTCGTCCATAACGAATACGTGATTGATTTTTCTGTTGTTGTAGTTGTGTTATCTTAGTTTATATAAATACACTGTATTATTCCGTCCACAAAAAGTGGGGAAATATCATTCGGCACAAGATAGGCAAAATGAATTTACCTAAACTTCCATAGTTTAATTTGATTTTGCTTGATTGGTTGACTCAGTTCCTATGGTTTAAAAAGGGAGATTTTATCTATTTTGTCATACTACGTTGAAGAGAGTTTTCTGCATCCACTCATGGGGAAAACTTGAAATCTTTTCGGTAATCATTGGATGCAGTACTGAATTTCATATTCTTTTTATGACAATTTTCTGGTCCCACTTGGCCTTTACATGCACTGAGTTTGTTTACCTCCTTTGTATTCCCGTGGAATGAGGCGTTTTCTTAATAAAAAAACTGTAAGCTCTTTCAGTGAGATGTATTGAAGTCAGAAGTTTGTATGTTGTAGTAAGGCATATAATAGGTCTATAGTTCTTCGTTTTTCTTTTTCTTTTCTTTTCCTTTTGGGTTCTTGTGTTTTCGGTAGAAGGCACGTTATGCTTTCTGTCAATCACGAAGAGACATTCTCGGCGTTTTGCATCAGTGCAGTCATTTCATTGACCAGTGCTTTTCTGTATTTAAGTAATAATTTAGCATTTGATCTTTTCCTGGCGACTGCTTGTATTTGTGTTTTGTTTGAGTCCTGCCTTAGCTCGTCACTTCCATCTCTACCCGTTTTTACTATTTCACATCTTTCATCTGCACATTTTCCCTGTTAATCCAACTTACTTTCTTGTTATTTTCTTTTGAATACTCCAGATGTTCTTCCAAAATTTCTCAATTTCATTCCTATTAGACCGATCCTTTATTTCTGTTGGCTGTTTCCCCATTTTTCTATAAAATTTCTTTACTTCTGTTTCGAAAATTCTTGCTGCCTATAGAATTTACTTCTTTTTTCATATTTTCTAATCCACTGTGCTTAGAATTTCATGCGTCATTTCAGGATCTTCGATGGTAGGAAGATTTTGTTCATTTGCTATTTTTGTTTTGCCTTTTCATACTTTTCTAGCCTGGACATTGCCTTCGAAAGCTCATGAACAAGCAACAATTCCTCTCGCAGTTATTTAATCTATTTCTGTATTTTAGCTTTCTATTTTGCTTGCTTGCTGACATGTTTCCTCTGTATTTGTAAATCCAATTTGGTTGCTCAAAGCCTTTGTCATAGAGTACCCAAGGTTATTCATGGTTATTAGACTAGCTTCCTCTTCTTTCATTATTTCCTTCATTGCTGCATTATACATTTTAACCGGGTATGCGTTTTTTTTTTATTGTTTTGAAATTGTGACAGCCAGTCTCTGAGTATTTCAGTGCATATGGTTATACTCAATTCTCTAATGATATCTTCCTTGACTGCTACGAAATCTTTCTTATGTAATTTAAGAAGTGGGATAACATTTTCATAGCCATCTGGCACCTGATTGTTATCTTCTCGTAGTTTCTGCAGTCTTGTTAGGACAGCTACTACAAGTATTCTATCATATACATTTAATATAACATACTCAAGCGCTGGGTGGAGGCGCAATAACCCAGTGGTTAGGGCAGCGGACTCGCGGTCATAGGATCGCGGTTTCGATTCCCAGACCGGGCGTTGTGAGTGTTTATTGAGCGAAAATACCTAAAGGCGAACCTTGCTGTACTCTTCCACCACAACTTTCTCTCACTCTTACTTCCTGTTTCTGTTGTGCCTGTAATTCAAAGGGTCAGCCTTGTCACACTGTATCACGCTGAATATCCCCGAGAACTACGTTAAGGGTACATGTGTCTGTGGAGTGCTCAGCCACTTGCACGTTAATTTCACGAGCAGGCTGTTCCGTTGATCGGATCAACTGGAACCCTCGTCATCGTAAGCGACGGAGTGCCAACAAAAAACAACTCATGCGCTGGGCTGGTTTGCACCCTTATAACATCTATCTCAGATTGTGTGAATCTTTTCTTTCTTAATATATCTCTTCGTGTATTTTCTAGTTTATTGGTTTTCATGTTTTGTCGGGTCTTTTCACCCACTTTTTTTTCTCCAAGCGTATACCCGTTCAATATTATATTGGGCTCTATTCAGTGTCGTTTATATTCTTTTGAATACTCAAGATGGTCTTCCAGAATTCCTAAACTTCACTCATATTAAGTGGATGCTTTATTTCTATTTCTTGTTTCCCCATTTCCTTATAAAATTTCTTTAGGACTAATTGAATTTCATTATAAAATTTGTTTGGGTCTTCCTCTGTCAATAGAATTTACTTCTTTTTCTTGTCTTCTTACTCTGTTCTTCGATTGCACGTATTGTTTCAGAATCTCTTTGTTAGTAGGAAGACTTCGTTCATCTGTTATTTTTTCACTTTTTATTAACTTTTTTTTTGTTGCTTTTCTAGTTTTGACATTCTCTTCAGAAGCTCATTTCCCCTTTATATTTCTCTGGTATCCTTTTCCGCTTTGTGTTTTAATTACTGGTCTTAGTGATGGTGGATGTTCAAATAGTTCAAAGTGAGCTTTCCTGGTCCTAATTACCGTTTACACTATCATTTTGAGAGTCAGTTCCAGCAGTTTCTTTTTCGATTCTATCATGGTGCACTATTGTGAGCGCGTCCCTTGGTACCGTACGACGAACGAGGTGGTATGATCTGTATTATTTAAATGAAAACCACATGATATTTAGTACCCCAGTATATCCTTAACACGCAGGTTTGCTTAAAGTAGCTCAGATGGACCTGTCTTCCCTCATCTAGGAAGGCTATCTTGCTCCGGGTAGCACAATAGTATTTTATTCCTCGCACTTAGAAGAGAAAAGGGAAAGTTGGTTAATATCTATGGCCTTATACATAACCAAGTTTACCTGGAGGGGCTCAGAAGGTCTTGACCAACTTCATCTGGGTAGGTTATCTCCCACCATATTTTAGTATGGTATATGGTGTAACCTTAGAATTTCTTCTTCTTCTTCTTCTTCTTCTTCTTCTTCTTCTTCTTCTTCTTCTTCTTCTTCTTCTTCTTCTTCTTCTTCTTCTTCTTCTTCTTCTTCTTCTTCTTCTATCCGAGTTTCTCTTGATAGCAAACATTGACTCTTTGTAAATTAGCGCCCAATCTTATATATTATTCGGACGAAACTTGTAATTTTGATTGTTAGATTCGTTTCAAAACATTCTGTAATGAGGGAAGATATTTAAAACTCTTGGTATCTCCTTGTAATCCAGGAACATTAAAGTTGTATTCGTTCTCAAAATATTTGGTTTGAAATACAAATACAAAAAAAAACGAAGTGAGAAAACTTTCCATTTTTTTTTTCTTTTGAGAAATCTAATAAAATATTGTGTAGGCGTTCTCTCTAAAAAAAACAGTAATGCTATGGTGCTGCAGAGCAGTGAGGCGAAAAGCAGCAGTGATATAAAAAAAGAAACAACAAAAGTAGCCACAACAATTATGGCGATATTCATGACAAAAATCTACAACCCAAAACAGAACCAAAAATAAAAATAAATAAATATGAACAACATCAAAATCGGCAGCAGCATAAAGACAAAAAGAAAAGAAAGAAATATTATGTAAGGTAGAACAGAAAATATTTAACAACGTTAACATCGATAAGACTAACGATGACAAGGCTGCGAATGTTGGTGGAACGTCCATCGAAAAGAATAACACCTGTATTGTCATAGTCGTAGGCATGACTGTGTGGTTAAGATGCTCGTTTTGCAACCACGTGGTTTTGATTTCAGTTCCACTACGTGGCACTTTCGGAAAGTGTCTTCTGCTATATCGCGTCTACTGATGCCTAGCGAGGGAGTTTCGTCGACGGAAACTATGAGGGCGGCGAGCTGGCAGAAACGTTAGTACACCGGGCGAAATGCTTAGCGTTATTTCGTCTGCCGTTACGTTCTGAGTTCAAATTCCACCGAGATCGACTTTCGGGTCGATAAAGCAAGTACCAGTTACGCACTGGGGTCGATGTAATCGACTTAATCCCTTTGTCTGTCCTTGTTTGTCCCCTCTATGTTTAGCCCCTTGTGGGCAATAAAGAAATAGGAAACTATGAGGAAGCCTGCCGTATATCTATATGTATGCGTGCGTGTGTGTACATATATATCTGTGTATACATATATATGTGTGTGTCTGTGTTTTTGTATCTGTGTTCTCCCCACCACCGCTTGAAAATCGGTGTTGGTTTGGCGGTTCGGCAAGGGTTGGTGGTAAAGTAAGTACCAGACTTAGCAATAATAATTAATGTGGTCGATCTCACCGAGCTAGGGAACTCTTCCTGGCGGTACTCCAGCGCGTCCGCAGTTAAATGACTGAACCAATAGAAAGGTAGAAGAAAATAGAAAACAACACCAAAATAACGATAGAAATATCAACAGTTACAGCAACAGCAGCAGCAACAACAACAACAACAATGAAAACAGCAATCTCATACACATATTTCGAGAAAGAATACATCTATAATATTCCTGGATTAGAATGAGATACTGAGAGTTTTAAATATCCTCCTTCATTATAGAATGTTTTGAAACGAATCTAACAACCAAAATTACAAGTTTCGTCCGATTAATATATAAGATTGGGCGCTAATTTACAAAGAGTCAATGTTTGAGATCAAGAGAAACTCAAGACTTTGATATTTTAAGTACGATGTGATTTGCCATCGATAAATTCCTTCATTGTAAATACGATGGGGTGTTTATAGATAGAATACTATAGCTTCTTAAAACTGAGAAATGCTGTTTATAAACTTCGATATCTTAGTTATGGTAGTCCCAACTTTCCGACGCTACTCTTTAAAATTTTATAAATTTTCTATATTTTAGCTGTGCTAGGTCCTCCCAAAGAAATCTAGAGTTTTATACATAAATTCGCTCCCACGCTGGGATTTTGGCGAGCTTACCTGCCTCCTTCTTCTTCGTTTCCCTTTCTCTCTCCCCCCCTTCTCTCTCTCTCTCTCTCTCTCTCTCTCTCTCTCTCTCTCTCTCTCTCCCTCTTCTTCCAATGGGTCCTCAGTGCTGTTGAAATTATTCACAAGATGAATGATTTAGCAGCTCCCCGCCCCAAAATGTGTAAGCCTTTTCTAGTACCTTCTATGTTTGCTAAAACTTTGAGATATTTAAAGACTTTTATATTTCAAGTACGATGTGATTTGCCATCGATAAATTCCTTCATCGTAAATACGATGGAGTGTTTATAGGTAGAATACTATAGCTTCTTAAAACTGTGAAATGTTAGTTATAAACTTCGATATCTTAGCTATGGTAGTCCCAACTTGCCGACGCTACTCTCAAACATCCCCTCTAACCCGCCCTTAATCGATTGCCAGCCATATCAACTGGCAGTCCAATCAAACAGCCTGTATTAGTAGACACAAGCCAACGTCTCCATTTAACGCCGCAGCATCATAAATTTGTCATCAGTTCTTGTCTAAAGAAATCAGGGGAGACAATATTAGGACCCCTCGGCCTTAGAGTAATAATATAATTATAGTAATAATTGTGATACTATGGTAGTGAACTAGGAAAAAATAAGACAGGGATTATAGTAGTAATAGTGAAAGTAAAATATTGAACAAGAATTACCCAGAATGATCAACAAGTGGCGTTGTGAAACCGTCGAGTCGTCGGCGATTAATCCGGCAACCCTACTAAGATTTCTAGGTGAGGAGGGTGGATTTTCGACACCCTGCAAAATTAAAAACAAAACCCAGCAATTGATAATATGTCATTTAGGGTTTTCTTAACAGCCTTATAAACCAATGTGATATACTGGGGCCTATAGTAATTATTGATCTCATGCATAGGTTAGCATTGAGTCTCTAGGGTTGTGCGGCTCTCGGACAGTTGCCTTAAGATGGCACTGGTAACACGAAGCACAGATTAGTGGAATTTTTGTGGCAGTACAATAGTAAGAGAAAATGAGGCATACTATGTATCGGTCTTCCTCTCAACAAAAATGTTCAGGAACTTCGTTGGAAATCTAGGTACTAAATATTAGTCACAGCAGCAAACTGTAAAACTGACAAATCAATTCTATATTGAAGAAACGCAATTATTTATGGCACCAGTGAAGTTGAAGGACAAAAAGTAAAAGGGAAAAGAGCCCTTTTATTGCAGTGGTATTAACCATCTTAGGTTTTTCTACTTCTATATAAAGCAGTGATTACAATACAAGCGACACTGCTGTCAATACCATTAACAAAACAAAACAAAAAAAAAAAAGACAAAATTAGCAGCTAAAATTATTCTCTGAAAAGCAAGCATCTTTCCTTCATGAAAGCCTTTTCACTAATGCTCTCGCGCGAATAACTAAAAAAGAGAAAAAACTGAAATTCTCTCGGACATGCCATTGTCTTTGTCTCCTTTAAACATCTCGTAAAGCGATAGAGTTGAATAAGGAAACTCCACTTTGTTCAGGTCTAAAAGGAAAAAGAGCCTTAAATTCAGAAATGTTGGCATACCTAAATTACCCAGAAGAATAGTGTGTTTGACTGACCTGTCAGATGCTAAGAAATATCAAAAACAAATACGAACAGTAAAATCACCTATAATAACTGGCCAAAAAACATGAAAAGCCACAACTATAACAACAATAAATGTAAGGGCAATAACAAAACCAACAGCAACACTTTTCACTACTCGCAATAACAATGAATTGATGGTGTTCATAGAATTACAACCATAAAATAACTCCTACGAATTTGGGAACATAGAGGGAGGGAATGGAAACCACAACTCCTAAACAAGTATATACTAGCTGCTCGGTAAGAAGAAAACTGGAAAATGCAGGACTATGAAAAAAGTTCCAATGGATCTGGGTCTATATGAACAGTTTCCTCCCAACTAGAATGTATTAATAATCCTTCACAGAATCAATAATTCCGAAATAAACATCTTGAGAGTGGGATGTGTGGATGTATATCGCCAGGCAAGTGTCTAAGAAATTGTTGCCAATATCAGTGGACATCTGCTAAAGCATCAGTGAACACATCTGACATGCATAAGTAAAGTTCATGAGGCGGATAATCTAAAGCAGGTAATTTGCTTCCTGAACAACCACTTAATGTAATTTAGCTGTCGTTGTTAGCTTTTCTCAGCACTTTGCCTCTTCTGGCACAGTCCACGAGAGACCATCGAGATTGACATAAAAATCCAAGGCGATCTGCAGTCCATCACTCGCCTTGGCCATTGAGCAAAGCTCCGACGGAATGTCACATAGTTCACCCTTGTACCGGTATTTCAAAGAACGAATTGCGATTTTGCTTTAACGTCGCGTCTCTGCAATCTCGTTTAGTAA
This sequence comes from Octopus bimaculoides, assembly GCF_046866305.1. Lineage (NCBI taxonomy): Eukaryota > Metazoa > Mollusca > Cephalopoda > Octopoda > Octopodidae > Octopus > Octopus bimaculoides. Next base: position 181,822,652 of record NC_142928.1, on the reverse strand, counting down.
ACAGCTTTTATTCATTTATATCTAAGTGCTTGTGATTTAGCTTTGACAATTCCAACTGTTTTGTGATGAAAATGCGACCGCACAGTGCTAGAAAAAATTACAACTCTAGGAATCTGTAAGGAATGCAGCGCTGCTGAGGAAAGACGCAAAAGAGAGTGATATTGAAAATTGCTTTGACCTACAACTGTTCTAAACGGAGGTTTTAAGATGTTTGGGCGAGGATCTAGTTAAGAAGTTTGTGCTTATCGTCAGTACTGATGTTTGGAGAGCGCAAGCCAGCACAATCACTTGATATCTATTGACGAAAATCTCCACCTCACAGCATACATTAAGCGTGGGTGGGAAAGACCTGACTTTGTTAGTGCTCGGATAAATTTCAGTCAATCGAAATATTTCGATGGAGACAGTATTCGTTTCTTCGCGTTTAGCTCCAAATTACGGATACTTTCTCATAGGTTGGATCTTTTCAATGTACAAGAGGATTTGCTTGCGGTACGACGCCCTGTCTAACAGATGCGTTTTCTAATTATTATACATCTATATGGCTATTACAAGACTTATCGAGTTTACTCAATTGGCCCGCTTCAGAAAGCAGTTATTGACGATTTCACTCTATTAACTCCTGCTTAACATGATAGCTCACTCATCTCTTCTGTATGTGCTAATTCGTTGAAAATAAAAGAGGTATTGAGAAGTGGTAAAGGTAGAGTACTGATGTCGGACATCACAGTAATTTGAAGCTGCCGATAACGTTCTATATAAAAAATTATTGGTAACAGGAAAAAAAAAAAGCTATCTGGGACAAGTGCATAAATTTGAAGTTAGGCTGCTGGAGAGCGTTGGTCTCACAGACTCATTAAAGTACTTCGGATATGATTCGGTCCAGATTTCCATTACAAAGTGGATCGAGATTAGAAGCAGAATGGCCACTGTCCTGTAGAAATGAGTTGAAAGTTATTTCTGAAAAGTCTCTCAGAAGTGGCAAACGCCTATGTTTTCTCCAGTAAAGATTACCTTAGGAATGAAAATTGGTAGACGAAACCTGTATCTATGTATGCATATTTATACCAGCGTAGGGAAACAAATATAGACGGATAGAAATATCCTTTAGTATCCATTTCCTGTTGAATCATCAATGTCCACATTGAGTTTCGTATTTTACGAGATCAATGAAACATGTGACAGGCATAGGACTGGCATTGGGGATATTATGACTGAAACCAGTAAAAGAATTGAAGATAAAAGAATTGAAGACTAATTAAAATAGCAAATAATTTTTTCGTGTCTATTCACCTTATGAGTCCATCAAGAAAAGACTTTGCAGTTTCTCAAAAATAGTTAAATCAGGTCATATTTCAATTAATGATTTCTGTTGAAGTTTCTGTCCCTCTAAAACTTCATATTTCTTCTGATAGATATGATGTTTTGAATTATCATTCTCGCTACAAACGGGAAAATATTATTATCAATTCCTTGACTGATTGATTAAAAGAATGTCTTAGATATAAATTCTTTGAGGATTTCTTTAAAGATGTATGTTTATTTAGCTCTTTAATCAAATCTGCGCTTGGTTTCCAAATTTTTCTCTCTCCTCTCTCTCCCTCTCTCTTCTGTCTCTCTATTTCTCTCTCTGTTTCTCCCCCTTCATTTATACTTCCTCTTTATCTATCGAACTTCATCTTTAACTCTCTTTCTCCTCTGATTCTTACGTTTGATACGTTTGATATTATATCCTAAAGGATATCCC
>NC_142928.1:181803405-181818405 GCF_046866305.1 Octopus bimaculoides | reverse complement strand
ACTGATTATATGTCATAACATGAAAAGGAAAAAGAATGACGAAATAACATGTATAAAGAAGAACTGGAAGCAGAATGACAGGAAAATATTCAGGAAAGGAAACGAATAAGAGCATTTATGTAGTTTGAGAAATGTTAAAGTGAAAAGACAGCGTCAGATACAATTTTGTGCTCCTTATAACATCACACACACACAAACACGCGGGCGCACACACGCATACACAGAGGCTTAGGAAGATTTGCTAGAAATAAACTGAATTCGTCGACAACACATTAGTCGAAAACACATTGGTCGAAACAAAATAATCTAGACCAAGAAGTTACGTTTCTGTGATCGAGGTAAGCGACAGTCAAACAATTCAGTAGATTGAATTGCTATATTCTGTGAAAACATACATACAAAAGAAAGGGAAATGTAAATATATTCTATTGAAAAGCTAATTTCTCCATAACTTATTAAATAGTTTGTTCTTATTACTTTAAAATTCCAAGAAGTCGGCATCAAGTTATTACGAATTTCAATGTATTTCTGTAAACACGTAATTCTATATATTAAATGACGAATATTCTGTCGTAGTAAAGAGTTGAGAACGCGCAAATAATTTCTTCTGTAGTAGAATGCTAACAGATACAAGAGATGAGGAATCTTTCCGGTCTATATGTTTCCGGTCTTAGGGTCATCATCTATCTTCATTAAAGTCGAGGCATATCTGTGCTTAAGAATGGATTGAATATGAGGTTTATCTTCATTTTATATATTTTATTTTGATTAATTTATTTTGGTCTGTTTATTTTATAGTTTATATATTTGATTGTTATTTCTATTAATTCATATTTAATATTTTGTATAATTTGAATCTCCTTGTGTTTCCAAGTCGCTCTTGGTCAATGGGATGCTAAAACTGGAATATGGGTATAAAACAATAAGAAGCTATGATCCAGCTGTGCTCGCGAACCCAAAATCCCCTGAAGACGTGTAGGTATACAGATATTGTTGGATCATATTTTAAAATTGTGTATAAAACGTAAAACACCCAGCAATTTCCAGCTCGTACTAATGTACAGAAACAATTGTAGTGATTTGGATTAAAGCCTGTCCATTCAAAAATAAATAAAGCATATACGTTGAGTATATATGGTCGATAATATTTATATATTTGTGTGCATGTGTTTGTGCGCGCGCGAGTATATTTAATCAGGTAGGCAGCTATACGGCTAGAGCGATAGGATAGTTTTATTTCACAAATTAATAAGATCATATATCATTTGATGTATATAGGAAAATATATACACCATAAAGAAAGTTTTCTTTTGGCATATGATCAATTTCTGTTTATATATTTATTAGACAAAACTTTTTTCCTATGATTACAAATGCCATCTTTATACTCTTTTTGAATTCCATACACTGGTTGTTTTCACACATTACAGAAAACATGTCTTCATCTTTATTTTAACCCCTTTATCATATCAACTTTCCATTTCCAGCCTTCTCTTTTTATATCACCATCCTTTTCTCCAGTTTACATATTCTCTTTATCGCTCTTTCTCTACATTGATCTCGTTTCTTTTACATTTCATCTCCTTTATACCTGTTTACAGTTCCTCATTGTATCTCTTCCCATGAACATTAACTCGTTATATATCCCATTGTCTACCGTATTGTCTACAATTTTACGCTTATATTTCTTGTGTTTTTTGGAATCATTTCTACACTGTTTAAATCCGATTCTTCCTCACCAATATTTTTAAAACTTCCCGTTTCTCTCCCTTTATATATCTTTTGTTTTCCACCTTATATCACGTCATCATTATACACCAATATGTTCTACTCCGTGTATTTGATTCACAGATCAAAAAGGGAAACAACAAGTGGACACACACACACACACACACACACACACACACACACACACACACACACACACACACACACACACACACACACACACACACACACACACACACACGAGTACATACACAATCATATCGCTTGTGCTCTTACGCATATAAAGAACACTTCTGCGAGACTCCAGGTCATTCGAAATCCGCCACGTTCAAGGTGATTGGACACTGAAACAATATTTATTCTTTATGCTACTTATGTTTATGGTTCCTTCGTCTACGCTTTTTCCTTCTTCTTGCTGAAAGAGAGCTAAAGCTTGAAACGTCAAAGATACATTCAATATCTTCACCTTACATTGAGCGCCAAACAAATGATTACACGCTTTTGCCAATCCGCTAAGTTACCGGGACGTAAACACACCAGCATCGTTTGTCAAGCGATGTTGGAGGGTCAAACACAGACACACAAACACATACACACACATACATACATACATATATATATATATATATATATATATATATATATATATATATATATATATATGGGGTTAGGGTTAAGGCTTCTTTCAGTTTCCGTCTACCAAATCCACTTACAAGGCTTTGGTCGGCCCGAAGCTATAGTAGAAGACACTTGCCCAAGATGTCACGCAGTGGGACTGAACCTGGAACCATGTGGTTGGTAAGCAAGCTACTAACCACACAGCCACTCCTACGGCCATACATACATACATATATATATATATACATCGAGGCATATTAATTCAATCGTCTGTTTTTATTTTATACACAGACATACATACGCAGGCACACACACACAAACACACACACACAGACACACACACACACACACATACACACACACACACACACACACACACACACACACACACACACACACACACACACACACACACACAAACACACACTCGTTGCACACGTGGGTGATTGCGGAAGAATGCGAGTTCTCACTCATCTAAATAAAATCGGAAGTACTGGTTTTGGGATATAAGCTATTCGATGGCGCTTGGTCGAAAATATATTTTAATTATTAGTACTCTCAAATTTACAATTGAAATACTACACTGAAGACGGAAATTAGTGGGTAAAAATGATATTTTACATCTCTTTAATCCAGAAACGCGTACATAGCCATGTGGATTCGTTATTTTTTTCTCTTTGCCTTCGTGAGTTGGAAGTATTGCTGTCTGGGAGATATCTTATGGTAATGGAATAGTATGTAACTGCTATTTCTAAATTTCGGTATGTGGTGAAGCAACTTTGCTGAACCCTAATTATAATCATGCTTATAATTATAAAATTTATATATATATATATAGCTTGTCACCAAAAGTGTATATACACATTGAATTAGTATAAATTTAGTTTTATTAAAGTACTTTTCATTTTCAAAATTAAATAAAATCTTCAGACAGAATTTTATTTTTTGTTTAGGAACGTCTACTTTCAAACTGGTGATTGTTCTGGTCCCATGCTTGCTTATAGCGCGAAGGAATATCATTGCAAACACTAAGAAACATTTCTTTTAGCATTTTTACATATTGCCCTTTAGTGGCTGCCAATACATTGATTGTTGCCGGTTTTGTACCGTCTCTTGTAACGGAAGTCTCATGGTGTGAGTTCCGGTGAAAGCAAAGGGCCTTGTGTTGGACCTTATTGTCCAATCCGCTTGTTTGGTGAAATCTCATCAGAGTGGGCTTTCATATTAGTATGTTAGTGAGGGACTGTCCCATTTGTGGAAATAAATCTCCACATCGTCAAATGCCTCTTGATTGCTTGGCAGGGAAGACTGTTGCAGTCAGTTCGAGAAAATATGATCAGTCTCCCTACCAAACGGACTGGTTCAATTAATCCTTTTCATGATAAGTTGTTCCATAATCTAACCGCAGGTAAGTAAACACGATGTTACTTAGTAATATGCATATTTTCAGGCTTGTGATATTTTCAGGTCCGTAGTATATAATTCAGTTTATATGGTCCGAAGAGATTCAGTTTAAATGCAGCATCATTGCTCCAAAACGATCTATATTGGAAAGTGTGCACCTTCTGCACATCTTGCTCAGTACCATTCGCAAAACATCGTTTTTCGGTCCAGATAATCTTCATTGAGAGCATGAACTATTCTCGGAATGTAACTTTTCCAATAACAGGGCTTCAAAATGCGATGGATGCTTAATTTTGAGATCCTTAGTATATGCCTTGTTTACAGCACAGATTTTCTTGAGCCCCTGGCAATTTGTTCTCGCTAATTCAGTTGATGGTAAATTGCGTACATGGATGTGGTTGAAGCTCCATCCTAAACCGTCAAATTGTATTTGCATTTTCAATGCACTTTAAAAGAATTGTTTGTCTTGTTCAAAGCAGTTTGGCTTTCTCCTTTGCTTCTAATGGGTTAAATCTAAAAAGAAATAAAGACTGAGCTATGAACTGTTAAACTACGTATACATTTTGGAGAGACACACGCACACGGACATACCTGTATATATGTAAAGTACACACATACATATATGCATATATATATACATACATAGGTATATATACATAAATATATATATGTATATATATATCTACATATATATATATATATATATATATATATATATATATATATATATATATATATATATATATATATATATATATATATATATATATAACTAAGAAGAAAATAGGGAAGGCAAGCTCATGGTACAATAGCCACAAGTACCAAAGCGTCATGTTCGTCGACACCACCCCTAGAGGCGAACTGGCGTACCGCTTTAGAAGGGCCCTAGACATACTTAAGCTAAGAATTAAGGTTGTTGAAAGGCCAGGCAACCCTATCAAATCCCTTATCAGTAGAACATACCCTTTCAGTAGAACCCCTTGCACTGATAGGAACGGTATCGTATGTAGATTTAGCCCACAAACGAACTGCAAAACCAGAAATGTGGTCTATAGTATAAGATGTACAGAGGGACGATGCAGAAATAAGACAACGACATATGTAGGCGAAACAGCAAGGAGTATAGGGGAGCGGGCAAACGAACATTGGAGGGAACTTAAGGAAGGGAAGAACTCATCAGTTCTGTACCAGCACGCTGAGCAAGAACATAGAGGCTCAATCAACAACATAGAAATTAAAATCTTATCTACACATAGCAGTGATGCAGCACTTAGACAAATTACTGAAGCTACACACATAATAGAAGGGAAACCTAGCCTGAATAGGAAACTAGAATGGAACACTAACATACGCCACTAACAAACCACAGCATGTGACAACATGTTACCCATAAACCAATAATAGGAACAAAGTATAATACAATACATAGATAGACAAATGGAATTAAATACTACATACGTTAACAAAATTTAATTAAACACAAAAAAAAAACAAAAAAAAAACACACACACACACATGAACATATAAATAAATAAAAACTAATACAAACGAACACGTATTAACAGAGAATATAGGTGATACAGACACTCCCCATACACACATGCACTTACAAAAGACACAGACACATTGAAGGACACGCATGCGTAGACACATACAATAGGAATACAAAATACAAAATGGCTGATAGTTAGCAAGGTGAGACACACATAAGAAAGAAGGAAACAAAGGACCACTGATGAGGTCACAGAAGTGTGACGAAAGAACTCTGGCCGAAATAAGATTAAGATTAAGATTAATGTAATATAAAGCTGAAAAAAAAAAGAAAAAAAAATTAACACCAAATATACAGTGCGTGTGTTTTTATTGGCTAAACTGGCAATATGACCATCCCCAAGTACAACAACATATATATATATATATTTATGTATGTATGTATGTATGCATGTATATGCACATAGATCTCATAAATTAATAAGATAATCTGTCATTTGATGTTTATAAAAAAACTATATAAATCATGAGAAAAGTTTTTTTGGCACATAGTCAACTTCTAATTATATATTTATTAAACAAAACATTTTCACTAAGATTGCAATTTGAAATACGATACAAAATCCGTCTGCATGTTCTTCAGAGAATAAAGATTTGATCTACTGATTGTTTTCACACGTTAAAAGAAAAAAATATTGCTATATTTAGATCCCCAATCACATCAACTTTCTATTTCCCGCCTTTTCTGTCTTTTTCCTTTTTATTTCCTCCTTATCTTTCCGTGCTCTTCATTTATCTCCAGCCTTTCTCTCTTTTTAGATTCCTCCCTTTTATCTCTCTCTCTTTATTTGCATTCCTCCATTATGTTTCTACCCACTTTTATCTTTCTCCCTCTTTTTCATGTCCAATGCCTTTCATTTACTACTTTCCATTCTCCCTCATCCTTTCTCTCTTTTGCTTCTTTCTATCTTCACACCTCCTTTACAAAACCTTTTCTTTCTTTTATTCTCCTCTGCGCAGTTTCTGTCAGTCTCTTTTTTTCGCCTATTTCTCTCTTGTTTCTCTCTCCTTGTATATATCTATCTCCCACTTTTCTCCATATTTTTTGCTCTTTTATGTCCTTATATCACTCTCCTTCTCTCTCTCTCTCTCTCACACCCTCTATTACTCTCCCTTTGTACGAACTAAAAGAGATATAATATTTTTTGGCTTCGCTCTGTAATATATCTGATTGATTTTCTGTAGCATTGTCAAGGGGCTAAAGGTACAAGAAAAGCTTAGAAAGCAACCAACACCTGGAATAAAGTTCTAAATAAATATGTTGCGAACGTAGCAAATCTTTGATCTGCAGCTGTGCTGTAATATCGGTTCTGGTACTTAAGGAATGTAACCAACTTTATGAGAGCTGGTTAATTTCCATGTTTAGAATATTTTGGGGAGAGAAAGCCACACTGAAAATATTACTGGTTTGGTAAGATTATAGAAGGTTAAGTTGTCAACTGATTTTTGCAGTATTTAAACTCCTTTTAATTCTTGTAAAAATACAAAAAATGTCTGTATGTTCTCAATTACATTTTACTCGGTTTGAACGGGTGATGTGACTTTCACCACTCACTAGAATGATTGGCTTCAAATTTTGATACAAGGCTAGCAATTTTGGGGGATGAATCGAGGCAGTTACATTGACCCAAGTTCTCAACTGCTACCTATCTTATTTCTTTATTGCCCAGAAGGGGCTAAGCACAGAGGGGATAAACAAGGACAGACAAAGGGATTAAGTCGATTACATCGACCCCAGTTCGTAACTGGTACTTAATTTATCGACCCCGAAAGGATAAAAGGCAAAGTCGACATCGGTGGAATTTGAACTCAGAACGTGAAGACGGGCGAAATGCCGTCAAGCATTTTGTCTGGCGCGCTAACTACTGAGCTCGCTGGCTGCCTTAGTTACTAGAATTATTAACACTGAGATGTTGTAATATTTGAGACGTGTACCTATTTCCGTCAGTGTCGTAATGTGGAATAAAGTGTTTTCTAGAGAAAATTCGGCGAAATCCTTCCATGGAATTTGAACTCAGCCTACAAATTGAGGTCAACTAAATTATCAACGCAAGCAGTTTGCATATGGGATCTTTTCGTTTTGATCGGCAAGTGGATAAATTAACTTTTTTTAACTAAACACTTTCAAACTTCAGATACAGGTAGAATGTATCATATAAAACATCTTTTACTCTTAGCGTTGTTGAGAAAAGTTTCTATTTACGAAGTTATTTCGTCTTAAAGTTATCGTATTTCGGTAATTTCAACCAATCAATGACGTGTATTCAGCTGAATAAAATTACTGCTGTTGTTTGTCAACAACTTCCGGCGGTGTATATTTTGTTTGTCACTGTTATTTATGTCATATTTCATCTCAGTTACGTTCGTATGAATAAACGAGTGTATCTGCAACACGTTTACTTCATGTCACCACCATAATCGTTCGTGCATTTCAACTGCTTTTAGAGTTTTTTCCTGTTTTTCAGCTACTATTTTCGGAAAGACTTCCTCCCCCCACCATTTTCTCGTAAATTATTGTTAATTTTAATTTCTTTTTTGCCAAAAACACAGCTTTTCGGATACGGAGATTCCGGAAAATTGTCAAAAATCGGAATTTTGACTTTTTTTGGCACCCCACTTACCCTTCCCCCTCCAATTTCTTCATTTTTCACTTTTTTCCGTAACCGTAACACTGTAACCCTAAAACCCTAACCCTAACACACTAAACGCACGAACGATGTCATAAATAACAGTGACAAACGAAATATACACCGCCGATAGTTGTTGTTGACAAACAACAGCAGTAATTTTACTCAGCTGAATACGTCATTGATTCGTTGAAATTACCTAAATACGACAACTTTAACACGAAATAACTTTGAAAATATAAACTTTTCTCAACAACGCTAAGAGTAAAAGATGTTCTATATGATACATTCTACCCGTATCCGAAGTTTGAAAGTGTTTAGTTGAAAAAAAATTAATTTATTGACCTGCCGATCAAAAAGAAAATATCCTGCATATGTTCAAAATGAGTCACTAGTAACATATAAATATCTTTTCGAAGTCAGTGACTCACATCTTATTTCCTTAACGTAGGATCTCGCCTTGTAAGCTTATACTTGTTATTCGAGTGGCAGTTATTAAATCATTATAACACCTAAAGCAAAAAGAAATGAACTATTATATAAATAAGTCCAACTGAATCCGAAAGAAACCCGTTCATTCGAAAAATAACACGTGAAAAAAAAAACAATAAATGCAGCAAAATGCAGACTATCAGGAAATATAAAATTTAAAGAAAGTCGTGTTTAATTAAGAAAGCACAAAATATATATAAGAAAATGTGGGAGAAGTTTTGATATGATTGTTATTCGACTAAATTTTACGACTGAAAGCAAATTGTAATTCTTTTGCAAGCGTATTCCACATTTACTAGCAAGAAAGTATCACCGGACAAAGAAGAATAACAAATAAAACCTTATATCTTATTATTGAGTCAAAGGGCTTAACTTTATTGATAGCATGATGTGTCTCAACATAAATCTGTTAATTCGAAAATATGTATTCTGTGAAGATTTGGCATTGACTGATACATAATCTTCTCACTGAGAGAACGCATGAGGACTTAACCGCACCAAGGCAAACGGGGCCCAACTCGGTTGGATATTGTTTCGAAGTAGGGCTAAAAATACCTTCCTGACTGTATGTGCGCGCGCGCGTCTGTATGTACGTGTGTGTCTGTGTGTCTGTGTGTCAGTGCGTGCGAGCGTACGCACGCGTGCGAGTGCGTAGGATTGACTTTGAAAGGAACCCTCTGTACTTAATGTACTGGAAATAGCAGTGCATTCATTCATAACATCACTTGGCTGTTTGTCTTTTAAATGAGAATATACACTAGGTAACTGATATCTCGATATGATATGACAGAACGAAAAAAAAAAAAGTGGTGGGGACAGCTAGAATGATGATCAAATGGTAGAGATGCTAGCTAGGAACTAATAAATCGTATGAAATACGAATCGTAGAAATATAGAAGCAGATGAAACCTAGAAACAACCAACGGTCTTTGCACCAAAGAAAAAATAAAATACTACAAAAAGTGCAATTGAACAGTATATTCACTTATGTAAACAGACAACGCAAAACTCCACAACCAATTGGAGCAGAGTTCAAATAACAATAAACATGACAAGAAAAAGCGTAAATACTGTCATTAGCTAATTAGCTTCTATTTCATAATGAATAGTTCTGCAAAATATAAATAATATACATGAGTACAATTATTTCACGAAAAAATTTAGATCAAGCCCTAAGTAACACATATACAACATATCAAGTAAACTATTCATTGAGAAATCTTAAACATTTTGTAACGGCTTAAATATCAACTTTACGAAACTAAGGAGTTATATTACAAATGTCATTCACGACGTATTAAAGCTAATATGCAAAAACCGAGATTACAAATCCCACACAACATTCTTATGAATTGTATATCGATGAGGAACGACGAGTTAACCTACAGAGGAGTACTTATAATATTCATAAAATCATGAATCCAGTATAGAAATGCAACAAATGATACTCGATCATTATTACTAGACACAACATCATACTATAAAAAATATAAGCAATCACAAACAAAATTCAGCAGCTCGAAATGTGTTAACTGATTTGACATTTGTTTACCATTTTTTGCACTTCCAAACATCTTACTAGATTACGTAGTTCAACACTTCAATACCTTACCGTACCAGGAATGCTTAGAACACGTGCTGGTGCTCAATAAACACAGCTAACACAAGGAGTGATGGAATAGTATTGCAACAAAGCTCCCGTCATACTTCATATCCTGAAACAACACCTTAATAGTATTCCCTTTCTACTGCAAACATTTATCTACCACATGGACATGGTAAGCGGTCTCCCATCTCTCTACTGAAAAAAAGTCTATCATTCTTTCAACACCCATGAGAATGAACGAAATAAAAAGACTTTTACAGACTTCAGAAGCCCAACTGGTATTATTTCCTACAAGAAACAACATGAAAAATTCGCAGAAATCACTGCAGTATACACATTCAACAACATAATTACAGACATTTCTAGAAAATATACCTCGTAACGTTACATAAAAAATACAACAGCAATTATGCAGCTGAAATAACCAATCTGCTAAAAACTAAAGCTAACAGACAGAATACACCAACATCACACATCAGAGAAATGAAACTCAACATCAATCGACTGAAAAAGATACAACCAAACAAAAACAGAAAAAACTTTATAAGCAGAAAAGCAATTATTTCTATACAACTTAAACAACGAAGCTAGCAGTAGAACTTCATATAAAATATTTAGAAGCATCATCATCTATAACAATGGACAATTGTAGCAAAAACAACTTAAGGTGTTGTTGTAACATGTACTTATGTTATGACAAAAAAAAAACGCCATTATTTTTCGAAAACCAACCGCCAAAACGTATGCAGAGAAAGCACGAAGAGAAAAGATTCAACAGTTTTCTTACATCATGATTTAGCTAACTCTTCTTCATCAGATATCAGAAAATTAAAAAGGAAGCCCTTATATGAAAAATAGTCGAGGCCTAACAAAACCTCAAACATTTAAGTCTAGAAGGAATCAGCGCACTCATCAATATCTACAACCAGATACGTAATATTTAAAAAATGCTACATAGAGAAAGTGAAATATAACATGAAAGAGATCTTCATTAAGCATCTCCAATATCACTGACACAACATATTCCCCCTTTTCAAGTCACAACACAAATTCGAACCACTACACCCAACAACCACAGTAATTACGCATCATTAACAGGAAATCCATGATTGCTTCAATAACAGCAATAAAACCCCCAACTTTTCTAATGATATTAGTTTTCACTTCAGCAACTCGCCGCTTATACAAAAAAGGAAGAATGTTCTCGATCCTATCTGCAAGAAATGTCAACGAAATTTCTCTTAAATCACACCCTACCATCAAATAATGTAAGAAAACATATGACAATGCAAGCACAGACGTGACGTACAAAATGACAGAGTGGTCACAACTGGAACACCTTTGATCATAAGAGTGTTTCATTAGATAAAATCCTTTGCTAATTAATAGCAACTACAGTATCAAGAACAACACCGAGTAGGAAACAACCTGTCAGGTTGCAAGCCTACTTGTTATTATAATTCTGTATTACCACATCATTTAGAAATAACAAACGTGGGTATAATGTATTTATATATGTATATATGTGCGCCTGTGTGCATGCATAAAGTAACTAATTATTCTTATTTTGAAATGCATGTTTTTATGCAACCAACATAATATGCATCAGTGTGTTGAGCACACACACACACACACACACACACACACACACACACACACACACACACACACACGCACGCACACACACACACACACACACATTCACACACATACACGTATATATCGTTGACCAAACACGTAGGGCTTCACATCTCCCCAACAAGACATAACTACAATATCCGGCTTTCTACAAGGCAGCAGACTACATAATCGTAATATGCATAGAGATTACAGACGCAAAACCCCTGTACATCGCATTAGAGTCAGGAAGATGCATCTGCATTTTGCCAAGTTTTTTTTACAAATAGCAGCCACATTACCTTCATTTAACATCGGGCAGTCTTGAAAAGAACGGACACATCTATGGCTGGCTCGAATAACAAGTAATTTACACCAACACATCCTCATCATAGTCAGCCTCAACAATGATTATAATACACCTGTAAAATTGCCAGGCCTTACCAAATTGGATATGCCACCTGTTTACAAAGTAGAGAATCGCGGACATGCCAAATTCTTTTCATTTTTGTTTCACATATAAATATATTTTATGTAGCAACATGTTGTTAGAGGAAGAAGAGAAAGTAAAAAGCATTAAAAGTATAAAAAACATTCTACCCAGAACACGTTGACACACATACAGATTTAAACCTCTCATACCGTCACATTCGTCTTCAATGCCGTCTGCTGAATTTTTTTCTGGTGACTTAATTTATTTTAGTTCAACAACAGTGAGACAATACCGCGGATGAACAAGGGATTTAAACGATATATATTGTCACATTTGTCATTGTAAATATTTAACAGCAAAACGCAATCCAACGAGGAAGATTCAGTTTAAATCACTTTAATAACCAATTCTTTCTCGTAACACTAATAGCGTTTAAAAAGGAAAGCATAAAAACGGCATCCGGAAGAAATTTGGCATGGCGAAACAAAACTGATTTAGGGCACCGATAGGTGATGTTCTCTTAAATTACAGGAGACTGAACCCTTTCTTTTTCTCATACAAGAAGACCTAGCAGAGTGTGGTGGACCTCTCTTCGGCGCCCTGAGTCTCGGATCGTTATCCCTGTCGAACGGTCTGTTTTATAGGTTCCAAAAGCGAGTCTGTAAAATAATGGAATAATCACAGCTGAAATGCATTTAAAAATAGGACTACCAGGGCTCACTTGCAGCTAAAAGCTTCGACTACTACATGAACTCAAAATCTCATACTTTTATCTCAAATTTTAAGTAATCGGCAATGATTTATTATTGATCAGTTGGAAGAGCATTAATAGTTTGAATAACCCGCTAAACTTTTAATAACCCGCTAAACGGCTGATGATAATGTAACTAATGTGCAGTTTTAAGTTCATTTTAAACTACCTTTAACAAGTAGTTTTACACGCTGGAAGAAGCAGTCAAAACGACCAAAACCACATCATTTTTCATTCTCTTCGAAATTGCTCTTAAATGTATTATTTTTTTTGTTTTGACTGCTTCTTCTAGCGTGTAAAACTACCTGTTAAAGGTAGTTTCTCTTGTGTTTAAATGTACACTGTTTTATATTGAATATGTCGTCTATTGACTTTTTATACATGCTAGGCCACTGGTAGTGAAATTTCTAACAAAACTCGCTACCCTATATATTTTACATACGTATATATATATATATATATATATATATATATATATATATATATATATATATATATATATACACATGTGTTTGCATGTATGAACATATAGAGTGATTCAGGAGTCCCTTTAACACTTTAATTTCATATCTCATGCATACACGCATAACAATCTTTCTATATATCTATATCTATCTATCCATATATATATATATATATATATATATATATAAGCATATACACGATATATAAACGTCCAGGCTACATCTCTCTGGTTGGATACTTTAATAAGTGTTTTCTTTGATAACACATCCTGAATAGATCGCCTGTTTTATCAAAATATTTTATATACATTACATCGTCTATGTGGCTGATATAATAACTTCAACAGTTACAGCTGTGCGTTTCAAACAAAACTGTCTGCAATGCATTTGATTCCCTTTCCATTTCTCTGTACTGATTCCTGGCGTACAGTAATATTAAGATATTTGACTGGATCGACTCTGATGTTTCAGGCATTGCTCAAACTAAGCGTTATACCATATCATGGCTTCTGTACAATCCTTTTATTAAGCATGTGTATGTGTATGTGTACATGTATATATGATGTAATGTATATATGTGTATCTATGTATATATGAATTAATATTATTATTATAATTATATATATATATATATATATATATATATATATATATATATATATATATATATATATATATATATATATATATATATATATAGATAGATAGATAGATAGATATAAATATGTGTGCGTACATGTGTGTTTGTATATGTATATATATGCCACACACACACACACACACACACATATATATATATATATATACATATACATATATACGGATTTTGCATATGCATATGTACATCGATTAGATTAAATAAATGTTGCATTATGAAGTTAGGTTCGATTGTGTCAACGTACCGCAGACACACTCACACACCGACACACATACACGCACTTGTATACATACATACATACATACATACGTACATACATATGCATACACACAAAAATAAATACAAACGTACATAGAAGCACTCGAGTTCAATAGCATGCAAATATAACTGAAAGCGTGACCACGCGTGTCTGTGTATGTGTGCGTACGTGTGTATGTATGTATGTGTGTATATGCGTGTGCACTGTAGCTAGTCGCCCACAGCCTTATCCATGTCTGTGCCAATGATTTGTCGATAAATAAAGATCAATAAATTAAGAACCAGTCGGAAATATGTACTGGTTTTGATCTGATCGACTAAACACATGAATAGTTTTGAAGTATCGAAGGTCAGCGGTTCTGGATACTGCATTCACGTCTGATGATTACCCTAAAGATGCTCTGAAGATATGCAATTTTAAATAACGATACGTCGAAAGATAAATATTGAAAAACATAAATAATTGTTCTACGCAGGGGATTGAGTTCTCTTTTCACTCCGGTCGTGAAGTTTCACCGTACATGTGAACCTGCATTAAAATGCAATACTATAACCTAACCTAGAGAACCACTGCGTAAAGAGTTGCATAAAAAATTGTTTCACGTTCACCCGAAAGTTTCTAAATTGCTATGACATCAACAACAGTCAATCCTTATTGTTAAGAAGAAAGAATTTTGATTTTTTTCTTTTGAAAATGCTTTTTCCAACCCAATATCTTCATGCTATTGTTTACTTTCTTACTCTTTTACTTGTTTCAGTCATTTGACTGCGGCCATGCTGGAGCACTGCCTTT
>NC_142928.1:181783405-181798405 GCF_046866305.1 Octopus bimaculoides | reverse complement strand
GGAATAAAATTCAGCACTGAATATATAATTGGTCATCTTCACTTACAGCTGTTTCAATTAATGCTCAATAAACATTAAGTTTACATTTATGTGACATGAGTAATGTTTCATCAGAGGTAAAAACTGTACCTTTGGGTGTTATGTGTGTGCTTGTGATTGCATTTTAGCAACCTGAATGTTGCGGTTTATGATTTGTATTGTTATATGCTCGGCAGAGGGGTTTACAGGTTGATTAGAGATAAATTAAAATAGATAAATAAAATTAGAAAAATAGATAAATAAACAGAGGTGATAGAGGAAAGTTAAATATAAATAAGATACGTTTATAGTTAATAAAAGAATGAAACATTTATTTATAAAGTATGAATAAAATTATAAAAATTTGCATATGTACATATATATATATATATATATATATATATATATATATATATATATATATATATATATATATATATATATACATACATATATACGTATCCATACGCCCACATATGTACACAAAGATACGAGCATATACCAGCACGTATACATACACATCCATGCACAAATGCGTATGCACACTCACACACACACAGAGGTATACATACACAAACTACTCACACATACACACATATGTATATGTGTGTGTGTGTGTGTGTGTGTGTGTGGTCTTCTTACCTATCACCACTAAAAAGAAATTCATATAGATCCATATTGGTCCATTAACACCCAAGTCCTAGTGAAATTTTGAATTAATTTGTTTTCGGCACAGCATTTCAAGGAAAGTATATTTATTTATAACGGTTTTGTTAACCCTTTGTGTCTCAATTGACATATGAACATCAGTTCACACACAGATACGCATGCGTATATGTGTACTTACAGTTGATCATAGATATACAGATATGCAGACTCACGACTATACATGCATTAATATGCGTGCACACAGACACACAGACATATTTATAAATATATATTCATTTGTATCCACATATATGCACGATATGCACGCATACACACACATATACATGTATAACAGCATATATGTATATATATATATATATATATATATATATATATATATATATATATATATATATATATATATATATATATACGTTCATATGTACGCATACATATGCACACACACATACATACATATACATACGTGGCTACACATGCATACAGACACACACACATATAAAAAAATATATAGATATATACACACATATACATATATATCTCAGCATGCATATATGCACACGCACATAGATATATATATATATATATATATATACACGCATAGGCGTGCATCCATACGCGCCAGCGTACTCATACGTATGTGTATCTGCTCGTATATATATATATATATACACACGCCTACATAAACACACATATATATACACATATGCACGCTCACGTACATGTGCACACACTCCCATATTTATTTGTGCATGCGTGCATATACAAACATGTTCATACACACATAGACATGCATACATCTATTCATACAGATAAATATGTACATAAATGCACTTCCACATACATACACGCTTAAAATATATCGTCATATACCCCTAATTAATGAATTACTTACGTATGTGTGTATGTATACGTTCACATAAATACAAGAGAAAGGAAAGTATTTTGTTTAGCTGTATGTAAAAAATAGTATAGGGAGACAGAGAATTATGTAAGTGGAAAATAATTTTGGTGCATACAGAAGATCTGTATATATAAATAAATCAATAAATAAATAATACATATTAATTTAGATTATAAAATATATAATACATATATATATATATATATATATATCTATATATATA
The DNA here is from genome assembly GCF_046866305.1 of Octopus bimaculoides. Lineage (NCBI taxonomy): Eukaryota > Metazoa > Mollusca > Cephalopoda > Octopoda > Octopodidae > Octopus > Octopus bimaculoides. The sequence continues at coordinate 181,796,594 of NC_142928.1, read as the reverse complement.
TATATATATATATATATATATATATATATATATGTATATATATATATATATGTATATATATATACATATATATATATTTATATATATATATGCATATATGGGTACAGGACGTCACAAACCGTAACCAACATGAAATACGAAAACAAATGGAAAACAGGACAAGTAACATAAAGAACGACTCTTCATCAGTTGTCGGCTGTCCATCTACTCCTCATACTACACACACACACACACACACACACACACACACACACACACACACACACACACATATATATATATGACAAGCTTCTTTCAGTTTCCGTCCCCCAAATCCACTCACAAGTGTTTAGTTGGCCCGAGGCTATAGTAGAAGATACTTGCGCAAGCACTGAACCCGGAACCATGTGGTTGGGAAGCAAGCTTCTTACCACACAGCCACTCCGTTTTTTTCTCTTCTTAAACTCCCTACCCAGTCAAGTATTTTTTTTATAGTATTATATGTGTTTTGTGTTATTTGTATGATTTTTATGTATACTGGTGTATTGTGTGTTGGTGTGATGAAATCGCTCTGAGAGATGGTTGCGGGTTTGTGTTTGCGTTCCAGAAGTGCTTTGTCGTTTGTATTTATGGCGTTAAAATTTGTGACGATGTTTACTGTTGTTGTTTTTAATTTGTGGGCTTGATGGTATTTGTGGGTGTTAGTGTTGTGGGCTGTGTCTGTAGTGATGTTAGTTGTGATGGTGATGATGGTGTTGCTAACATTGGTGTTGCTGTTGTTGCCATGTTGTTGCCGATACCTTGTCCGTTTGGAGCTTATTTCTTTTTGTTGGTGTGTCTCATTTGTTTTGTCAACATGCGATTTGCTTGTTTTAATTCAGTCCGACAGGATAGTAATTTCTTCTTGTATTCGGCGGATAATATCAGCAAAGGCGTAGGAGTGGCTGTGTGGTAAGTAGCTTGCTTACCAACCACATGGTTCCAGGTTCAGTCTCACTGCGTGGTACCTTGTGGAAGTGTCTTCTACTATAGCCTCGGGCCGACCAAAGCCTTGTGAGTGGATTTGGTAGACAGAAACTGAAAGAACCCGTCGTATATATGTATATATATATGTATGTGTGTGTATATGTTTGTATGTCTGTGTTTGTCCCCCAACATCGCTTGACAACCGATGCTGGTGTGTTTACGCCCCTGTAACTTAGCGGTTCGGCAAAAGAGGCCGATAGAATAAGTACTAGGCTTACAAAGAATAAGTCCTGGAGTCGATTTGCTCGACTAAAGGCGGTGCTCCAGCATGGCCGCAGTCAAATGACTGAAACAAGTAAAAGAGTAAAAGAGTAAGGCAGTGACGGGTGAGTTGTCTGTTATGCCTTTCTTTCTTTTGGTTGTGGCGGAGGAGGTGGAAAAATGTTAGCGCAATAGTGACAACAGCAGCAACAACAAAAACAACAATAATGATTTACAGCCCCAAACGATGAGAAAGTTAATATTAGAGGTACAGACAAAATAGCAACGTACAAGGATGGCCATTGATTTACATAAGCTATGGAAAGTACTGGTAGGATAATATGTCCCTGTAGTTTTGGAGGCATTTGGAACTATTTCTAAAGATTTGACGAGATGGATAGAGGAAATTGGCATAAAACCCAGTTTAGTGGAGCTCCAGAAAACTATATTATTAGATACAACTTGGACTTTTGAGAAGGTTCTAGGCATCTAAAGTTACTTGTCGTAGTCTGATATTATCAAGTTCTTTTGCTAACAGTCTAATTTGTTGTGCGTAAATGAAATAACAACAACAACAATAACAACAATAATAATGATAATAATAACAATAAAAATAACTATTATTATTATTATTATCACAATTAATGCTATTATAGGTACATTTTTTCTGAAAAAAATCCCTTGCACTGTTTAAGAAGTCTATTTTATAGGCCTTTTTCATGTCCTCTTTGTCACTTCATACACAATCGTGTCTGTTCAAAGCACCACCCATCATTGTTAATAATTTAACAACGATACCACCCATCGCTCAAATCTGAAATTCGTTTTTTGTCTAGTTACTCTTACCACTTCTTTTAACATTCTGTTGTTTTTTTTAAATATTATTAATAATCTCTGCTACTTTACATTTATACTGCCATGTTTTTTTTTTCTTATCCTAGTTGTTGATGTTGTTGATGTAGCAGTAGTGGCTCATTTTGCTCTTGCAGTGGATATTAATGTTGTTGATATTAAAGTAGTTGTTCTTGTTCGTGTGTAATTTGCTATGTTTAATTTGCTATATTTGCTTATTTATTTTTCTGTCATTTGTTTTCTTTTAATACCCTACCAACAAAATGCTGTGCTTCTTTTGGATTAGCTTCTGTCCTTGCAATATATTATATAATATGAATTTAATCAGAATTCCTATGTCAGAAGAGTTGTAAATCTTGAAATACATTACACACACACATATATGTATATATATATATATATATATATATATATATATATATAGATATATATATATGTATGTATGTATATATGCATAAATATATATATATATATACATACACACACACACACACACACACACACACACACACACACATACACACACACACACACACACACACACACACACACACACACACACACACACACACACACATATATATATATATATAAATATATATATATATATGTATATATATATATATATATATATATATATATATATATATATATATATATATATATATATATATATAGAGAGAGAGAGAGAGAGAGAGAGAGAGAGATAAAAAACTTATAGATAGACACAAAAATAGAAAGCAAGTCCTATCAGTAAACTCAGGGGGACCAAAAACGTAGCAAATATTTGGTCACATGTGGACATGATCCGAAAATTTCAGTCTTTGAAGTTAGAAATGTTGCGGGGTCCAAAGATATATATATATATATATATATATATATATATATATATATTCAAAGACTGAAATTTTCGGATCATGTCCACATGTGCCCAAATATTTGCTACGTTTTTGGTCCCCCTGAGTTTACTGATAGGACTTGCTTTCTATTTTTGTGTCTATCTATAAGCTTTTTATCTCTCTATACTTATTACTTACATTTCTTATATATATATATATATATATATATATATATATATATATATATATATATATATATATATATATATATATATATGTATATATGGGTGCAGGCCTAGGCGTTGGGTAAATTTACTTTCTATCTACACATGATTGAGAAATAAGTCCCAATATGTGGCACCTTGGGCACATATTAGGGCTTGGTAGGCGGAAACATAAGTACGTCATGTGTGCGTGTTATATAGATATATTTATACACACACACAAACATACAATCACACATATATATATATATATATACGTATACATACACACACATGCGTATAAATATACATACATATATCTATATGTATATATGTGTGTGCGTGTGTGTGTGCGTGAGTGTTTGGTTTCTCTGTGTTTCTCCCCAACCGCGTGACAACCGGTGTCGATCTGGTTTTGTCCCTGCAGCGTAGCGGTTCAAGAGAATAAGCACTCAGTTTAAAGAAAGGACCTGGGTTGTCGTCCGACTAGAATTCTTCAGGCGTTGTCCTAGCAGCAGTCTAGTGACTGAAACCCGAAACAAGTAAAAGATGAAATATATATTTATAAATATATAGCTACACACACACAAAATATATTTTATATATATATATATATATATATATATATATATATATATATATATATATATATATATATATATATATATGGAGGCGCAATGGCCCAGCGGTTGGAGGATCGCAGTTTCGATACCCAGACCGAGCGTTGTGTGTGTTTATTGAGCGAAAACACCTAAAGCTCCACAAGGCTCCGGCAGGGGGTGGTGGTGACCCCTGTTGTACTCTTTCGCCCCAACTTTCTCTCACTCTTTCTTCCTGTTTCTTGAGTAACGGTGCGATGGACTGGCGTCCTGTCCAGCTGGGGGGAACACATACGCCATAGAAACCAGGAAGCTGGGCCCATGAACTGGCTAGGCTTGTGAACTCTTTTCAAGAAACAACATCGTAGGGCTCAATTTATTAAAGTATTAATTTGAAAGAGACAAGTTCCAAGGTTAACAATACTCCTCATCAAAGCCGACACATATCTAACTAAACATCTAAAGGCATATATAAGCCATTATAAGCATGAGAATACATAACGTACAAAAACATATATATACATTGATGAACCTAACAGCCCTGAATGAACCATAGTCCCCACCTGATGAAACTGATATCCATGTGCCTAATCCTTCTACGCTTTGCTGTTTCTGTTTCATATCCATGACAGCATCTAGGCCCTGCGAATATTCAACTACTTTTCCTTTCCTTCTAGCATTTCCTGCACACTCTTCACCTTGGGTATTTAATTCTTCTATTTTCTTATTTTTCATAATGACACTCTCCTGCTCAAACTCCCCAGTACTTCTTCAGCTGTTGTACCATCCATCAGTCTTGTACACGCTCCCATTTCTTCTTAGCCAGTTCAGGCCTTCCTTTTCGCGTTTGAGGCCTACCAACGTATACCTAGGGTTATTGCAGTAACAAGAATGGGTCTCAGTTATGGCAACCTATTTGTTCGCTACTTTAAGTCCCAAGTTGTAACAATTCATCGAACCTGCTCCAGATTATACAGTTGTGGCATAGATGACTTTGTTGACGTCACCTCCCTTTTCCGCTAATTACTGAAAACTTTCATCTTATTCTTCAACCCTTTTCTGAATTCGTTCTCTCGTAATTAATTTCTCTTCTCTCCGAAAGGTTCACAGCCACCTCGACCGAACTTTCCATCCTACAGTCTCCGACCCTGTCAGAATACATGGGGCGACTTTTCATTCGACGGAGTGTACTTTGCTCAAACTCAAGCCACCTCATCCGAACCCATGAAGCTGTCCAGACCTCCATGACTACATTTCACAGCTATATTCAAACGACGCATCCATTCATGCTGTCGGGTTCGGGCGCGCACTCGCATATGTAAAGATAGATATTTGCACTAGAGACTCTTGCAAGTGTTTTTGATTTGAAGAAGAACGACGCTTCGTAACTGAATTGAAGAAAGAAAACTTCAAAGCATTGCTTGTTTCTAGGATTTCATTGCATTGTGCTTGTAGCTGACAAGGTCACAGTAGCGATAAACGCAAAAAGCTGCACACTCACACAAAAGTGTATGTGTGTGTATATAGTGTGCGTGGTAGCGTGTATACACACACACACACACACACACACACACACACACACACACACATATATATATATACATATATATATATATATATATATATATATATATATATATATATATTTGTGTGTGTGTGTGTGTGTGTGTGTGTGTGCGTGCGTGCGTGTATATGTATTTATACAAACATATATACATACAGGCATATATATATGTATATATATATATATATATATATATATATATATATATATATATATATATATATATATACATAAATATGCAAAATTATATACATGCTTATATCCGTACACACACACACATATACATGCATATATATATGTATGTGCGTGTGTCTTGGATTGGCTGTGTTTGGGTGTGGTGCGTATTAATGTTTTCATTTATCTTCAGTTATAACAATTTTTTTACATTAATTTGATGTCTTATTCTATACTTGTGTGGGGTACAAATTTATTATTCTTATATAAGAATGCTGTTACCAGTGACTTTGAAGTTTCGGCCAGCTTTGCCATCGTTGGAAAATGTGCCTATGTATATATATATATATATATATATATATATATATATATATATATATATATATATATATATATATATATATATATATATATTGGTAAATGCACCTGTCCTTTGGACGGTGTAAATTATTATAATGGTATAATGGTGCACTCCTGTGGACGGTTTAATGTGCATTGGACCGCAGTTAGAAGTTGTTTCAAATTGATAAGCATAAAATGTTTAATTATCATTTTCGTTAGCAGTTTATGATAAGGTATTACGAAACTTAGGTAATGAATACAATTTTTGAACACAAATTTAACAGTCTGTAATAAATGCAAGTCCATGAAATGAGATCGCAATTACAGTAGGCATCAAGGATCCTATATTTTACTTGAAGCGTTTTGTATCGTGTACTTATTTTTCTCGTAATACCTGACACAACCGCATCGAAGCTTTTTTTTTTCAATGAAAGTCATGTATGATAAAGAAAAGCATACATTTATAGCAAATTCGCAAATAGAATACTGGCAGGTACAAAAATAAATGTCAGAGCACGCTTATGAGCGAATAGCGTGCATGAAGTAAGAAGGGTCATTGAAGGTAAAGTACTGTTAACAGTAATGAGGGAAATGAAGCAGAATATCAATGAAATGCTTGCAGGAAATCTGATTGCTAACGGCTACAGTTTTGCGTAGATGTGAAGAATGCAGTAGAGGAATAACTACTGTAGAGCTGCTTTGTTGACGAAGTTTTTTGTTTTTTGCCTTCAGGAGCATAGATGAATAAGTTGTCCTCGTGGTTAACTATGGAACAACCGCCGTGAAACTGTCCATGTTAAAAGCACGATATTCGAAGTTCCAATCCGACAACTTTCAGTGACTAGCTTTGTGCTTTGTTAATCGTCATGATGAAGCTGAGTTTGAGAGGGAGCTGAAGTCTCTGCATAGGGTAGGGGCTGTCTGTTGGGGATAGCGGAATTTTCGGAATGAAACCGGTATCGTTTTTGCCGTGTCCCGTGATAATTGGCCTTCAGTGAAGTGGTCCATCATTTGTTTGACCACAAGATGAGTTCCATTGCATTGTTTGGATGCGTTTAGAATGCGTAGGAGGATGAGAGGACAACCGACTTTTAAGTGGAGTTCATGAGAATGGAGTCCTCGAGGATCTTGGGAGTTACGAACTTCTGTTGGAAAGTGTGTAACCTGATCGAGGTCGGTAACGGTTTTAACTGATCTGTAACAACGTTCTTGAGAAGGTAGCAGATTGAGTAAGTCATAGTTAAGAGTGTTGACAGCTGCCTTGGTAGGTGCAAGAACAGCCCTGTTGCGAAGCCAGTCTGGTTTTATTTATTCCGTTGTAAGATTTGGGTAAACGGCAGAAAATAAAGTCATCAGGTTCTGCAGACTGTGAGGCCAGTGGTGGTAGTGTCAATGTAGCCGTTGACGTCATACGTAATTTGTCCATTGCCGATTTTAAAAGGTATTTACGAAAACTGGGTTGTAGGCTGACCAGTCTGCAGGAGTGATCTCATGTTGATGGTGAGTTGTTTCGATTGGACATGCGACCAAAGGAGGGATTTTTAAAGGCAGATATTGAGTTCACAAGTGGGTGTTCCTTTGGGTATAATAAGCAGAGTTTGTCGAAAATCTTCTGTAAGTAGAGTCGCACCTCCAAGGATGTTGTTGTTTGATCTAACGTTTCTCATTGTGGTATCAAGTGCTCGTAGGGAACATTTATGGGACATAGTTACTTCATCCCAAACAATGAGTTTGCACTTTTTCAAAATTGTCGCTTCGTCCGAGGAATGCATTATGTGGTTCGTTGGGGGGTTTCTTGGTGTGCTACATTGAAAGGGAATTTGAAGGAAGAGTGTGCTGTTTATCTGCCGTCGAGAAGAGTCGAGGCTATTCCTGAGGAGGCAACAGCAATAGCAAGGTCACCATTATGCCGCAACTTCACAAGAAGAAGATCCAAGAGGAATGTATGGCTGGTTCCAACGGGTGCGTCCAAGAAGCTGATTCCGCCTGTGTGTGTATAGATGTTTCTAAGGACGAAATTGTATACGTCAGTTTAATCGAAATTCAGAAGGGGCCAGTTGAGAGTAATGTAATGTTTGAGTTTGTGGATGTTGTAGGTTGTTTCTCTGAGAATGAGGCGATTGGGACACGATCTTCATTTCTGTCTGACGTGTTGAGATAATCGTCCAATCGTTGACCTCCAATTGCTATAACCAAGTCTTTCAAGGGAAAAAAGCCCTCCGTTGTAAATGACAGGAGGAGTGGGAGTGTCAACACTACCTGTGATTTGGCGAGTCTGCAGCAAGATGTCATGGGACATTGACATTCACATGGGACATTATATATTCTCGATAATCTACAGGAATAGATGCAAGCGCTAATTTATAAAAAACGTGTGACATATTAATAAAAATCTGTAAATGTACAACCATCCAGATATCTGTGTACCTTATTATTTATATATATATATATATATATATATATATATATATATATATATATATATATATATATATATATATATATATATATATATATATATACACATATATATATATATATATATATATATATATATATATATATATGTTATTGGGGTTATGGGTGGAGATGTATGGAAGTATTTTGGGGTTGGGTGTGTTATTATGTAACACATAACCCCAATAACATCGAAGCATTCACCACAATTAAACAAAACCTCCCCTTACTCACCACAGACCCGAAAATGAACAATATCATTAATACACACAAAGTCCTTAAATGCAAAAGGCAACACAAATCTTTGAAAACATTATTAACCAATTCCAAACTAAATACACCTCTTCCACCCCCATCAGTTAAAAAATGTGCACGCCCTAATTGTGGCACCTGCCCCTACCTACTTGAAGGCTCTGAATTTACCTTCAAACGAGGAACAAAGTTTAAAATTAAAACCAATTTCTCTTGTTCCTCGGGTAACCTCATTTATGTCCTTACTTGCGCAGGTTGCCAAAACTTCTATATCGGACAGACGAGCCTCTCATTACGTAGAAGAGTAGCTGTCCATAAGGAACAAATAAACCTCCCTCAATACCGCCAAATTCCACTCAGTGGCCACATAGACTCTTGCGCCAGAAACAAAAACCCTAAATTCATTATATTCCCTTTCTATCAATGTAAAGACAGAATCTCCACACAAGAAAGAATCAACAAGGAGAATCTTTTCATAGAGAAATTCCAACCATTTCTTAACACACACACCCCTCAGTGACCTTATTCCTCTATGAACAGACACAAACTTCCTGTTTGGAAAAAAAGAGTTCATAACTCCAACTAAAAACACTTGTCTCCCCTTACACACACTTCCTGTTTTGACACCACATTTCCTGCTTAACACAAACTTTTAACCCTTTTTTTCTTTTTTTTTAAACCTAACAAAACTCTCAACCCCCATGCATCCTTATTTTTCTACCAATTTATACATGAACTACTATTGAACTACAAAAGCTCAAAGACAATATAATGTATGGGTATATTTATTTTTTTATATATTATTGTTTTATATATTATTTTCTTCATTTTGTACTTCTTTGTAAAAAAACATTTTCATTCTCCTTCTTCTTGATAATTTGCTTCCTCGCAATGAAAACCGGTTAGAAAAAATCTTTATTAAATTATGCTTCCAGTTCAGCATTCTCGCCTTTTTTCATTTTCCTATATATATATATATATATATATATATATATATATATATATATATATATATATATATATATATATGTATATATACATATGTATATATACATATGTATGTATATATACATACATACATTGATATATACACACATATATATACGGGAGTCGGCTGAAGAGTTCATTGGCTAACCAAGGTCTTTTCATGGTAGAAGTGAATAATAGTGAAAGATAGTGAGACTAATGAGGTGTTAAAGAACAGAAAGAACAGAAAGGTATGCTTATCAACGAGTAGAATAAGTTGTCGGTTTCACGACAAACTAAGACTGAAAAAATGGGAGACAAAGAGGAAGAAAATGAGAAAGAGAGAAAAAGGAATGTTGAATAATATATGCATGCATGTATGTGTGTATGTATGTATGTATGTATGTATGTATGTATGCATGTATGTATATTAGAGGGATTCCATACTTAATAATGTTTCTTATTTTATACATGAATTTAGATGCATTCAAATCAATGTTTCATTACGTTAAATATTTTTATGATAATGTACAAGACAGCCGATATACGTTATTGAAAAGTTAGAATTTAGATCTCGTATTATGTTGGGAACCGTATAATAGATATTACATATAACTCAGCAGATGTAAACTTAATCGAAAATGATATGTAGACCAGTGGTTATAATAAACAAAAGATTGTAATGTTTAAGTCAGGATCTCACTATATACAACATTTTGTTGAGAACTTGGTTTTTTTCATAATAGCTCTTCCTGTTTTTGTTTTCTCCTCTCCCTATCAGTTTCACCCTCCGCTCATTCATACTTGTTCATTTTTTCCCCTTCTTCCTTACAGTTTTATTGTATTTGCGTTTACAACAACAGATAAAAATAACAATAAGAGCCGAGATCAAGACGAGGTTAATTCCCTTCGAAAGTTCAGAATTCGATCACACGTCTAATTTAACAAATATTTATCTATTTATTTATTTATTTATTTATTTATTTATTGATACCTTCTTGTAGATGTTTATTACAGAAATTTATATTTTCTTTCCAGAACCGCAGCCATCAGGATTTTTTTGGCTTTTTTTCACTGTTTATATTATCGACCGACTGAAGATCACGATAAACATCAATCATATCGAGCTCATCAGTCTGTGGTAAGCTAAGCACTTCCTGGGTGCATCTAACCTTCTCATCCTTCCAATGGTTATCGATTAAATATTTAAATATTTAAAACAAATAAAGGCCAAGGGGAAACTAAAGATTACATACAATAAACACAGCAATAATTTTGATGTTGATGGTACTCATGCCGCTGCAGCTGTTTCTACTACTACTACTACTACTACTACTACTACTACTACTACTACTACTACTACTACTACTACTACTACTACTACTACTACTGTTTTGCATTAGTATAAGACACAAAATGTTGCCTGGTGTACTCAGTGAAATCAAAACAAAGATATGGTAACTAAGTGGTTAAAAAAGCTCACTTCACACTCTTCTGACCCTGAGTTCGATTCCATTAACTGACATTTTGAGCAAGTGCTTTCGCAATGGTTTCGTATTGACTCAAGTATTGTAAATGGAATTGGGTGAACGGAAAACCTGTGGAAACCTGTCGTGCCTACAATGGCCTTTGCTTACAATTCACACTGTCATACTGTTCCAGATTGAGAATTACATTAATAATATGTGTCTATGGAATACGCATCCACTTACGTACTCAATAAACAGGAAGTTCAGCTCGTCGAACAACTAAAGGATCATTGTGGAAACTCACGGTAGATTCATTCTGCCCTTTTAATGCGCTCTTTTAAAGCCTAGCCAGATTCATGGGCCCGGTTTCCCGGTTTCAATGGCGTATGTGTCTCGCAGCTGGACGGGACGCCAGTCCTTCGCAGCGTTACACATTTTTGCCAGCTGAATGCACTGGAGCAACGTGGAATGAAGTGTTTTCTCAAGAACACAACGCGTAGCCCGGTCCAGGAATCGAAACCACAATCTTACGATCATGATGCTGACACCCTATCGACTAAGCCACGATACATATATATATATATATATATATATATATATATATATATATATATATATATATATATATATATATATATATATATATATATATATATATATATATATATATATATATATATATATATATATATATATATATATATGTATATATATATATATATATATATATATATATATATATGTATGTATGTATGTATGTATGTATATATACGTACATACACACATTCAGCACTTATACATATACACGCGCAAGCACAACATACTGATTTCAAATCTGGCGCAAGGCCTGCAGTTTCGAAGGAGGGGAAAAATCAATTACACGCCCCCCGCCTCCGGTGTTCTACTGCTGCTTATTTTGTTGACTCTGTAAGGATGAAAGGCAAAGTTGACCTTCGTGGAATTTGAACCCAGAGCGTGAATACGGGCGAATTGCCGTTAAGCATTTTCCCCGTCATACTTATTGTGTTCGGCTTACTGACTGGAGATTGACTTAATGTGTTTCTTTATATTGTCTTCATGTTTTCATATATTTTCCGTTTTCCTATCTGCAAATTCCAAAATGATGAAAATATTGATTATTATCGCAATTATTTACAATTGATCTTTAGGTCGATATGAAAGAGGCGAGGTCACTTGAATCGCCAATCGACTCAGAAATGAGTCAAGATTGCATCTATCACCAGAATAACGCCTGATTGTCGTGTTTTGCTCTGCTTCATAGCTAATCAGACTAATCAGACTGGCGTGTATGTTCTTCCATATTCTGAGGAGGAGAAGAGTTCCATTAATCTTTCAAATGTTATAATCCGCTGCTTGGAAGACAGGCCATGTCGTGGCTAATGATGTGTACACATGCGCTTTTTGAGCCCATCCTGCTCAAAAAGTCGCTTAATAAGGGTTGTTTAAGGATGTTGAACGAAACAATAATGTTTCCAGAGTTGAATTATTCAAACACCAAAGAATCCCTCTCATCATATGGCTATCATGCTGCTGCACTACTTCTGCACATATTTGTCAGCCACCAAGGGACATGCTCAACCGGTTATGGTCAAGCATCTGACAAGCAAATCTGTGGTATTGAGCAGAATATTTGCTGTAGCCTATCTTTTATACCAAGACAAAACATACCTGGTACAACAGCAAGGCGTTTATTATTATTATTATTATTATTATTATTATTATTATTATTATTATTATTATTATTATTATTATTATTATTATTATTATTATTGTTATTATTATTATGCTGCCATATTTCATGTTTTGTATAATGTTGGTCACAAGCTTTTGGCTAAATACCTAGTCATTCTCAAATATGTCTTCATAAACTATGGAATTCTAAATCAACTTTTACTAAAATCTTAATACGGCAACAAGATCACACATATTCATACACACACACATATACACGTACACACGTGCAAACACACACATATACATGCACACCCGTACACATACACACCCGTACACATACACACACGTAGAGAGGCAAAGTGACATTGAAACACACTCTGTATGTATGTATTCGTATATGTATCTTTACATACACACATTCATACACACGCAGACGCGCAGATACGAATGCATATATACATACACATGTATGTATATATATATATATATATATATATATATATATATATATATATATATATATATATATATATATATATATATATATATATATATATATATATATATATAT
>NC_142928.1:181750905-181778405 GCF_046866305.1 Octopus bimaculoides | reverse complement strand
TAGTGGAAAGATACATAGCTTTAGTGTCTGAGATGTTTTAATGTATTAATGTGTGAAGTTTTCGAGAGAGTTAGATGGTTCTTGAGGAACGGATGAAGAGGTTTGACAGCAGCAACACGGACTGTGTTGCATCTTACGTGTGTTTGGAGATCACAAAGTCATATAAGTCGTTGTTTTTGCTGACAAGAAGTTTGAACATAGACATTAAAGAACCGAATGCTTTGCAATCCAGACATGTTAACAATGCCTATCAGAATAAATGAATGCTATCAGGGAAACAATAAAACGGAGATAAGTACAACAGCAATTATAAAAAATATATAGTCATAAACATAAGAGTATAAAAAGAAAGAGAAGAGTGAGGTTAAATAATTAGAAGGTTAAAAAGGAAAAACAAAACGAATTCATAGTCTGATACAGATAACGTAAATTGTTTTTGAGAACGTATAATTAACAGAGGAATAATGTAACAATTTTCTGTTACAGAAAGACATTAATCTAAATTTAGACAAAAATGAATATATATATATATATATATATATATACAGAAAACAATACTTGATGCGGAAAATTGTAGACCATCTAAGGAAAGGATGTAGATTTAAAGAAAATTAATGAATAACAGTTATTTGCATGGAAATAATTAGCGGTTTACTATCATAGAAAACTCGTAAAACACATTTGGTTAGCTATTAATCATTAAATATATTATAAACAGCCCGTGCAGCTAATGTATTGTGTATGCTTGTGTGTGTGCGTCTGTGTGTGTGCGTCTGTGTCTGTGTGTGTGCGAGAGAGAGGGAGAGAGAGAGGAAAAGGGAGAGAAAGAAAGAGACATGGAGAGCAAGAAAAGATGAGACTGAAAGGCATGTAGAGAGTAAGAATGCAATTAAAATACGTGTAGCTTACAAGGATTTGACTAGCTGAAATTTCGTATGACTGCGTAGTAATTTCTCGTTATTCTTTCTTTCCTTCAAGATGTCTACTGATATATTAATATTCGTTTCTCCACAGCAACATTAAAAAACACTGAAATAAATGAAAAACATTAATGAAGGAAAATAAGAAAGAAAAGAAAAAACAATCAGTGATTGAAATAGATATAAAAAACATATTTAGTTGAAATTTCTCTAAAGAATTGAGAAGTATTTACGTGAACATACATAACAATATAGCGTGTTTAAGTTATAAAATTAACTCATCTTTTAAGAAGCGTAATTTTCATGGTATTTTATGCTATTTCGGAGAAATCATTTTTACAGAAAATGGACAGGTGAGCCGAATGAAATTCCAGTAACGAATTCTCGTTGAATCATTGTGTATTCTTCGAAGACTAACACCTGACCTGGCTTTGGTATTTTAGGAAGTCTTTGAAGTGATAAAAGAAAGTTACTCAATTGGAAATTATTTGGATCAGTTTTTTTTTGTATTTTTTTTGTAACGGAAATAAAATCGCGTAAGATAACTTTAGATGCATACCCATTCGTTCAGAGTGAAACAACCATAAAAGATCGGATCGGATATGTGGAAGGAAACACTTAAAATATTGTTTGTTCTATCCACATGTAAGATCCGTTATTAAGGAAAATATAACATACAATGTCTGCAGTTGTTTTTAAATAGTGGTGAGGTGCTTTTCAAAGTAGAACTTAACCGAACATTCTTAGAACATAATCTTACAAGAAACTTGTAGGATATTCAACTTATACTTCTGTAGTTTGATATGAATATAATGATGGATTGAACCAGATATGTGACAGAAGATACATAACTGGAAACTTAAAATTTTGGAAGTAATAACTTTTCGAACTCTGTATTCTAATATTTCGAAGGCCAGATTGAAGCTGTGATAGTTTAATAGCTGTTTCTGTTAGTGATTAGCACCTATAGTCGTATTAACACATGTATCATTAATCTCCATTACAGCAGGTCAATTGTCAGCTCTTGTTTAGCTCGCCAGCAACGTCCTGCAAAGTGCAAGTGTCTTTCCCTTATAATGGTGGAAACAGGCTGGACATCTCCGTACAGCTTCTTGGTGCGGTGTGTTACTCTTTACTCTTTTACTTGTTTCGGTCATTTGACTGTGGCCATGCTGGAGCAGCGCCTTTAGTCGAGCAAATCGACTCCAGGACTTATTCTTTGTAAGCCTAGCACTTATTCTATCGGCTCTCTTTTGCCGAAGTTACGGGGACGTAAACACACCAGCATCGTTTGTCAAGCGATGTTGGGAGAACAAACACAGACACATAAACATATACACACACACATACATATATATATATATATATATATATATATATATATATATATATATATATATACATATATACGATGGGCTTCTTTCAGTTTCCATCTACCAAATCCATTCACAAGGCTATGGTCGGCCCGAGGCTATAGTAGAAGACACTTGCCCAAGGTGCCACACAGTGGGACTGAATCTGGAACCATGTGGTTCGTAAGCAAACTACTTATTACACAAGATAAGTTTAAGACTGATCTTAACATTCGGGTGTAAGTTCCGTCTAGCTTGAATTCCAGTTTCTTGCTTCATATCCAGGCTGTTGCACGGAAAAACTCCTTTTTAGTTAGGGTCGAACATCATTTGGCTATCCAAGGTTTTACATTCTTTTCAGTTGAAACTATCTCGGAACCGAGGTATCTAAAATCATTCACTTGGTTGATGGTTTCTCCTCTGATGCTAAGATTAACAATAGTCCAACATCTTGAGCAGATAATTGCAGACTATGAAGTAACTGGCTGTAACTTGATATTGTGTCAGAGAGCAGAGATAAATCATCAGCAGAGTCTACATCAGTTATTTCTTGAGCTGGGTGTCCGATCTATCTTCGCGAGTGGGAAATCGAAGCTTTGTAGATTGTCAAGTGATGGTCTGAGAACATAATCCAGAATGCTCACGAGAGAAGAAACGTCAGTGTGTCCCCCTGGAGTACTCCGGCTTTCAGATCAAACAGACTTGTAAAGCATGGCCGTACTCGAGCAGGTCTCTCCGAAGACATCTCTCAACTAATGCAGGACCGAGATGGATAGTATGCGAGTCTTAAATATGCCTGAACATGTTCAACCAGATGAACTGATATTTGTTGTTTGGCTTGCAAATAAATAAGAAAATTGGAACTTTTAAAATTCAGCGCAATTCATTGAAGCTGCAGCATGGAGTTCATTTATAATAGTTGTAAATTACTTTCTGCGTAACTATGCTGAAATAGTCGACAACATACTGGAGGACATTCAAAATTTGGGCGCAAATATGAGCATAAATGTGCACTATTTCTACAGTCAACTTGATAAATTGCCTAATAATCTTGGTGACACAAGTAATGTGCACGGACATACAACCAATGCAATACAGGAATCAAAGCAGATGCAACTTGCATGTGATGCCAGACTATTGCTGTAATCTGTCTCATGGTCTCACTGAAGGTCAGTATGCAAGGAAATCATTCAAACGCAAATTCACGAGAAATTAGATATAAGCAATGATGTAATTTGAAAATTTCTTTCTAAGTTTTCAGTAGAATTTTAATAAAACATTCTGATTTTGAAGAAAAGCGAATTTCTATGTATGTTTGTATATCATACCGTATTCCTCATAAGCTCTATTAATGAAAAAAATAATGAAATTCTGTGAACTAGAAACTTAAAATCTTGACGTGATTGTAATAAATGGATGTCATTTTTCGGATCCTGCGTGTCAAAGAAAGAAGAAAAAAAAAAAAAAAGAAAACCTTACTTTAGGCTCAAAGTTTTTAACAGCAGAGAATATATTCGGCTTTACGGAGAACAGTAAATCTCATCTGTTTTGAGCTTATATTTGAAATTTTTCCCCTCATGTAACTATGATGTGTAAGTATAGAAAACATTTTATCAAATATTATTTGACGATCAAACAGTTTTGAAATGTTTTTGTTTGTTGCACCGGGATTATAGTTTTAGCTTGACATTATTAATTACCTTCATAAATTTGTTTTATTCTCCTTTGAATTTTTCGAACAATTTCCAAAATTTTCAAACGGAAAGCTCCGGTTCTTCCTGAGGTCTCTTCCCCCACCAAAATACTTTTCAGCTCCGTCTATGTGTACCACTGTTATTTAATGATGTTTTTTCTAATCTTTTCCTTTTTTACTCAATCTGTCCTCATTATGATAGTATCTTGAATATGTAGAAATCACTCAAGGTCTAACGAGACGACTCATTTTGTCGTCTATCCACGAGCCACCTTCACTAATAATAAACAAAATGTTGCATTTTTAGGCTGAATTAATTTTCAGAGATTTTGAGATTGGGAAAATATAATTATCTCATTATAAAAACAATGTTTGCTTATTTAAAATCATAATGTGATAATAATGCTTGTTTATTTTTAATGGTGTTATAGTCCTGTTTGTTTTTATATTGTGTCAAGCTGTGCATTAGCAGACATTTTCTCTTTTTTTGTACAAAGATATTTATAAACTTGCTAATTTTTCTTATGTTTTTGGAGATCCGATACATAATAGATATAATATAACTTATTACTGCGACAATAGAAAATATTAATCATTCTTCAATTCCAAATTTCGGCAGATTTCGAAGCGTTTGATGTTATAGACTTAACGTATTCTGATTCAACATATTTAGAAAACACGAATTGTGACCAAGGTTTTCTCTGTGTGACAATCTCAGAAGGACAGGCAGTCATGTTGTACTCTGACGATGAATCTGAAAATGCTTCACTTGAAAATAAAACGTTCTTAATAGTGGAATCCGATGTTGCTTGGTACAGCAGATTCAATGTCTCAAACCTACAGATAATATTAACAGCTTAAGAAATGATTCCACTCAAATACATCTCAGATATGTAGAGTGTTTAACCTGGAGTATATCAGGAAATGTAGCATCCGGTTTCTGCTGTCGACAATTTCCGGTCAAATCAAGACCATTACATAAGCATAATTTTACTTAGTCAAGCTTTCTTGTTTCTTAGCTGCTGGACAGAGCAATGCTTTGTCTATTTAGGAGAAGTTCTAATTCCATGTCCCGGCGTCTTCTGTATGGAGTGTCTAAGAAAAACTGTCTGAAAGGAATATGTCTGTGCTATCCATGTCTAACGAAGTTTATACAAAGCAAGTTCATAAAATAATTACTACCTAATTTCCTTGATCTCTGTTTTACAATCAACGGAAGTAAGATGAATAAATACTACAGTGGTCAATTGAAAGGCAACATAGAAGAATCTTTTGAATGTGAAGGTGAAAAATATTTTGCATCGCAAAACTACGCTGTTATATGTCGTTGTATGTTGCTCGGTGCTATGACAGTGCTAGGGTAGAGAGCGGAAAAAATCACTGCAGTTAAAGAGAAGTTGCATGCCAATCGTTGTTTATTGTTAATGCAATCGAGTCAATCTAGTATGGGGTTTTTCCCGAATTGTTGCACCACTGCATCCTTTAAACAGCTCAAACCGCTTCAATTTGCTGTAAAATTGTCCTTAAATAACTAACATCTTTTTCTAGCTGTGGATGGTCAATACTCATATGCAGAAATCCATGGCAAAGAAAGGATCAGACATGTTTTGCCCAATTGCCTGAATCTTGAAGACATTGTGCTTTGTTTAGAGGCAAAATACCGAACTAGGCGAAATGCCGACTTATGTTGTTAGAATGAGACATCGTCATATTTCATATTTCATTCACTTTTTTACATTGCAACTTGGCTGTTACATTGTCTCTTTTGTAATTTTTATCCACATTGATTCTGGCCGAACCTTGCACAGGCTGCTAAAAAACTATGGTACAGTTCTATACACACATACACAGACATACAAAAACAAACACCCATATATACATATATGTACATGCTTAAATACATGTATAAAAATAAATGCACCCTTTTAAAGCTTAGCCAGGCTCATGGGCCCGGTTTCCCGATTTCAATGGCGTATGTGTTCCCCAAGTGGATGGGACGCCAGTCCATCGCAGCGTTACTCATTTTTGCCAGCTGAGTGGACTGGAGAAACGTGAAATGAAGTGTTTTGCTCAAGAACACAACGCATTACTTGGTCCAGGAATCGAAACCACAATATTATGATCATGATGCTGACACCCTAACCACTAAGCCACGCGCCTCCATTAAATACATGCATACATAATTACATACGTACTTACATGTCTACATACATACGAACATACGTCATACACACACACATACATACATACATACAAACAAAAATACCCTGTTATTGATGTTGAAATTCCAATGAAGCAACCTTGGATCTAGGTTAGAAACCGGTTCTTTCTCTATTGGTAAGAAATCTTGAAATAAACTGAATAATGATATACATATAATTCTCAATGTCAGGTGTAAGCTTTAAAAATGAATAAAGAAATTCGTAGATTTGCTTTGGTCCAATGGTAGAACATCTGTCATATTTACATGAAAAATGAATTCAACTCCCATGGACAGCCTTCGACTTTTTCTTCTCAAAGTGGTCTTTAAACCGAAGGTTTTCATTGTTATCTATTGCTTTATCTACTTCAAGATTGACCCTTCCAAAAGTGAATTTAATTATTTAAAGTTCTCGAAGTTTCTTAATTCTAAATTCTTAATACGTCAACCTTATATACATATATGTATGTGTGTGTGTGTGTGTGTTTGTGTGTGGTTATTTTGTATCCGTTTCTTTTCTTTTATCATTGCTGTATTATAAGCATAGCGTGAAATCAAACATATGAAAATACTATCTTATAAAAATAAAATCTTGTAAAATAATAAAATATAGTGAGTCATTGCCGACACATTGGCCTGAAAGATATCAATCGCTCTATAAAATATATCAGATTCAGCTTGAGAAGATTTCATTATAGAAATACATCAGTATTTCCTGGTAATATGCTGTAACATTCTGGGGTACATGATCTCGTAGTATCGCAAATGATAATAATAATAATAATAATAATGATAATAATGATAATAATAATAATAATAATAATAATAATAATAATAATAATAATAATAATAATAATAATAATAATAATAATAATAATAATAATAATAATAATAAATAAATAAATATTGTAGTCTAATACTAATAACATTGTACCTAAATATCATACTAATACCATAAAAGACTAAGAAGTTTGTCACATAAAATTAGATTGAGCATCATTTTGATAATTGAACGATAGAAAATGTACTTTAACAGAGTATGTCTAGCATCTGAAATACGACACTAAAACTGAATGCAGTTAAATGGGCAACGTTTCGCATTTGAAAATGGATATGTTAATAAAAACATTAGAGTATATTATAATTTGTATGTATGTATATACATATGTCTCTATGTATATATATATATATATATATATATATATATATATATATATATATATATGAATTGTAAATCCCAAAAATAACAACAAAACTACAAAGGATTCCGCGGTACACGTGTTTCAAGCTTTATATGTGTATAATATAATATGTGTATAATTTACAATGTAAAGCTATCCTCAGCCGCAAAATTATACACATATTATATTATACACATATAAAGCTTGAAACACGTGTACCGCGGAATCCGTTGTAGTTTTGTTGTTATTTTTGGGATTTACAATTTATTCTTTCACCACAACCACTAGCTGGAATACACAGGTGCTTACAATTGTCAAGTATTACCTCTAAATTTCAATTTATATATATATATATATATATATATATATATATATATATATATATATATATATATATATATATATGCATGTGTGTGTACGTTTGTATGCATGTATGTATTCTGCATATTCATGTGTTTGTGTGTTTGTATGCGTATGTGTTTTTGTGAGTCCATGTTTGGGTGTGTCTTTATGTATCGGTTTGTATGACTATGTACATGCCTCTGTTATGTATGTGTGTATGTGTGTCCTCATGTGTCCTTATGTATGTGAAATGTGTGTGTATATGATCATGTGTTTCAGTTTTCATTTGTGTATGTATGTGTGCATGTGTGTGTGCTTGTCTGTCCATATTACCTATGCACCTGTCTATTTATCTATCTGTTTACTTACATATCCATTTACCTACACACACTGACACATATACACACAAACACACGCACACACACACGCGCATGCACACACATGCATAACAGCCTACTAACAACTCTACCTGTGTATATATAAATTGTGGATATTGGGGTATCTCTACAGTTTACATATATTTCCTATTTAGTCCTGAGGATGGTTCATTTATGACGACGTATTCCTGTATTTGTCTGAGTGTCGGCTCCTTCTTGCGTTTGGATAAGTGCGGATGTCAAGTTGACCCTGTATGCCTCCATGTTAGTCTTCTAGAAGTATTGCAGAGAAACTAAATGAACATTTGAGACAATATGACGACAAAAAACAGTCCTCCATACTCTACCTACATGCCAAAGACCATCACAGAGGCACACTGGGTCAACTTGACATTCGCATTTTATTCAGGCACCTGAAGGACCCAATACTCAGATAAATACAGGAGTACGCCCTCATAAATGAAACATCCCCAGCACTAAATAGTACAGAACAGAAATTGAAAGAAGAGAAAGCGAAAAGGACAGAGAGAAAGAAAGTGAAGGAGATGAGAAAGTGAAAGATGTATGTACGAGTATATAAAATGGACGTGTGTGTGTATGCGTGCGTGCGCGTGTGTGTGAGAGAGAAAGAGAGAGACCGAGAGAAAGAGAGTGACCGAGAGAAAGAAAGAGAGAGAGAGTGAGCGAGTGAAGATGTGTTTGGTGATGATTGATGTCTTTTAAGGTACACCCACATATATAGAAAATGTGACTTCGTCATCATAGTATAAAATGTTTACGATAGTTGATTTATGGAAAAGATTATAATGTTAAATTTTTGAAATGCAAACATGTGAATGGAAATTAAGTGTAGTCTGTAGCTGAAATAGTACTGAATATTTTGATACTCCATACATGAAAATCGGTAACTTGGTTTTGGAATGTATAAGGAATATATAGAGGACAGACTTCTTTGAGACTGAAAGTATTATCTCACATTTCAATAGAGACGTAATACTGAAATAGTGTAAGAGATAAGAGATTGCTCTGGGCTCGCATTGAGCAAGAAGTTGAAAATTGTATTGGACCCTAAGTAAGGCATGTGTAAAATTTGACTGAAATCGGTTTGGTAGTTCTCGAGTTTTAGGGATTCACACAGACAGACACATTCTCATCTTTACGTATATAGATAATATATGTGTGTATAGTATATCTATCTATCTATCTATCTATCTATCTATCTATCTATCTATCTATCTATCTATCTATCTATCTGTTTGTTTGTCTGTCTATACATACATATGTGTGTGTGTGTGTGTGTGTGTGTGTGTGTGTGTGTGTGTTTTGTTTCTCTTTCATAGTATTAAATTACATGAACTGAATAAATAAGACTGTCTTTGAAAGTTTCGTCAGTGCTATATTCATCAGATACCACACTGACAGTTGAAAAGTTTTAGTATCAACCAAGATCTTCTTTTCACCTAATTTTCGACATAATTCCTTATTAAAAGGTCATTTTCCCCGTATCAACTCCTTACCATCTTACGAATACCTGGATTTTCTCTTCATTAGGGAATATACCATCCGTGTATAATGAAATTACGAATACAACTTAAACTCCCCAAATTACTCAAACATGTATTTGCATATAATTAAGCTGCTCGTCATTATTTCTCTTGGATCCCTAGTGACCTTTTCCGGGGAAACTAAGGTCCTGACGAGCTTGGGGTAAGAACTCTGATGCGATAAGATCCTATAGTTCTTTTATAACAGTAAGATATAATTTGGGGCTCGTTACAAAAATTTCAGTTACCGTTGACCAACACGCGAACGGTGAAAAGTGGCACACATTTAGACTTGCATATAAAAGCTGTTTTATTTATAATATAATTATAATTCTGTATGATGTGCGCTGCGTTGCTATGTATTATTATTACATATGTTACACATGTGTAAGTATTATATCTATAAGTCTTGTTAAATACACTTCCACACATATACTCTCCTACATATATGAAGATAAAATATTTCAGTGTCTCTGAACAGGCATATATATATATATATACATACATACATATATATATATATATATATATATATATATATATATATATATATATATATATATATATATATATATATATATATATATATATATATATATATATATATATATATATATATATATATATATATATGAGTATATGCATATATATGTACATGTATGTATATACGTTCATCTACATGTACATATAGATACATAACTGGGTACATGACGTGGCAAAAGAACAAGGACAAAATGGTAAACAAGGTGCAACAAACATGCAGGCCACATAGAAACATCCCCTTCATCAGCTGCCACCATTAAAACTCCGGCGTTTCGAAGAATTAAGGCAGTACGCATCGTTAAAATGGTTCTTCCCTCGAACACAAATTAAATTGTTTTCGTGGAGGGTAGTGGCGGACGGAAAACAAGACAGGAAAACGAAACGGTGAAATAAACAAACAAAAAGGCTGTACAGCCAGACGTGAAGTGTGTATGTCTTGAACGCTGTGAAGCACGTACAGGAGGGGGCAAAGAAGTACGTGCGAGCTTGGTGATTCCAAGAACGAAAAGAAATAGCAGCCGGACACACGTGACCAAGGCTGTGTGAAGAGAAAGAGTAGCAGAGGGAAAAGGAGGGAGGAAGTAGAATAAAAGTGAGCAACGAGAGGTAGAGAGAGAGAGAGATAGTAGTAGAACGGTGAGAGGCGAAGGACGAGTAACAAGAGATAGATAGAGAGAGAGAAGTAGTGACAGGTAGAGGCGAAGAACAGTAGAGGGAAGAATGAGAGGGGGAGATAGAAATAGAGAGACTCGCGTTAGAAAAATAGTTAAAACTTACTGTATAAAGGTAAAGCGTGCGTTCTGTCGTGATACAAACAATATATGAGTATATGCATATATATGTACATGTATGTATATACGTTCATCTACATGTACATATAGATACATAACTGGGTACATGACATGGCAAAAGAACAAGGGTAAAATGGTAAACAAGGTGCAACAAACATGCAGGCCACATAGAAACATCCCCTTCATATATATATATATATATATATGTCACATGGGACCTTAAAGATTGCTAGAAAGCAGGAAAGTCCTTTAATATTTAACATTCAATATTTCATTTATTCAATAAGACATTCAATACTTTATTTCATTTTACTAGATACACTATATATTCCATATTCTATATCCTACATTAATTTTACAAGAATATAAATAAAACATAAGAAACAGAGTTGGAATTCATTTGAATAATATATTCCTCTATACACTATCATACAAACCCCTTTTTTATCTTTATATATATATACATATATGCGTTAGGGTTCGTAAAGCACGTATGTATATAAAAACATATTCTGGTTTATATGCATATATGTGTTTAAATATATTATGGCTTATACTAGTGTTTTAATCGAGATTTAACGCTTGCTGAACGTTCGGAGATTGTGAGCACAAAATCTTGTTTCTTTCTTGATGTAAGCTACGTTATCAAACCGATTCCCACCGTACCCACTACTAAACAAAAACAAAGAAATAAGTCCTCCTCCTACACTCTTTCTCCCTCCCTCACACCATCTCTCTCTTCCACCCCTCTCTCTCTCTGTCTTCATCATTATCAGCGCTAAAGACAGCAACATTTGACAATATCGTACAGCGTGATGTCAGGAACCCCTGCTAGACTGGCAGACCACCTACGAGTGATTGTAATGAAAGGAAAGGATTTTAAGGACTTCTGACAGCTTGTCTTTTATTTTGTCAATGTTGCAACTCCACCTATTTTTCAAAACATATATATCACCAAGCTTTATATTTAAATAGACACAAAATGTTTATCTTGTATAGTGTCAAGTAATGTCTTTTTAATTTTTTTTTTTTCGTTTCTACAATACTTTCTTGAACAAAATATATATACATTTTTTTACTGTCATTTTTAACTCTGAGATTTTTTTTTCACATTTTAATAAGATGGTATTTCTCATTGTCTTCGGTATACTTGAAGTAAATTTATGTATTTAAGACTTGAAGTAAATTTATGTATTTAAGACTTGAAGTAAATTTATGTATTTAAGACTTGTAGTTGTTGCTATAAAATTAAACTCAGTCTGAACTCCGTATTCACAAAATCATTACACAGGCATCGAACGGAGAGACTGTGCAGTTTTGGACAGTTTGAGGACTCACGTCATCACGTGTTGCCAAGTATGTAAGCAAATCAGTTCAACAAGGACGTCATTCTATGAAGAACTAGGAGAAGTTATTCAAGGTTTAATCCAAACATCGTACGTGCTTACAAAATATAAATATGCATCGGTGAAGGGATTATTTTAATTTTTAAATTTTCCTTTTGTGCTTTTGTATCAATAATTCCTTAGGGCGAGCAGTAAGTTTTAAAAGAGTAGAATTAGGTGAGTTTAAATTAATATTTAACTAAATCATTCGGAGTAGTTCTCACCTAAAGGTATCAAATACAAAATGATATTCCTGAGACGTGTTAGTAACATATAAGTACTTATTTTAATACACGGAAGCTATAACGTTTCTGTACTAAGTGGTACTCAAAGATACAAGTACTCAATATCATGGGGATGAAAACTATCTTGTTGCTTAGCCCCTGGACAGACTTCATCCACTAGACTTATGCTCAAAATCATTTCACCCCATATTTTCATAGTTATATACATAAAACCGTCTTTTAAAAACTAAAAACATCAACATTGTGGTTTACTCATGAGAGTTGCTTGCCAAAACCCGATTCAATTTGCGCAGTATAATTCACAGTCGTGCCCAAAGAGCTGCAACCAAAAGGTAAGAGAAAGAGATTGAAGGCCTTACCTCTGTAATATGTTTACTAAACATTTATAACCACTCTCTGAAAAAAAAAACCCACATGGTTATACAATACAACTCTTCCGGCAGCCAAAAAGCAAGAACACATCGGGTATCGATTGATTTTGACTATTTCGAAACATTTTCGACTGATATACTCTTTTTTTTACTTGTTTCAGTCATTTGACTGCGGTCATGCTGGAGCACCGCCTTTAGTCGAGAAAATCGACCCCAGGACTTATTCTTCGTAAGCCTAGTACTTATTCTATCGGTCTCTTTTTGCCGAACCGCTAAGTTACGGAGACGTAAACACACCAGCATCGGTTGTCAAGCGATGGTGGGGGGACAAGCACAGACACACAAACGCACATACATATATATATATGCATATATACGACGGGCTTCTTCCAGTTTCCGTCTACCAAATCCACTCACAAGGCTTTGGTCGACCTGAGGCTATAGTAGAAGACACTTGCCCAAGGTGCCACGCAGTGGGAATGAACCCAGAACCATGTGGTTGGTAAGCAAGCTACTTACCACACAGCCACTCCTGCGCCTATATATATATTTTTTTTTTTGCGGGGGGGGGGGTTATTGTATATAATTTCTTCACTAGTAGTTATCTGCCACCTTTCTTTTAGTGATTTGGAATCCACCTTTTAGGTGTATCATACTCTCTTAGTATTTCTAATAAAGTGATTCAATACAAATCGTCTTTTAGTATTTCTAATAAAGTGGTTTATATGATTTATAGTGAATATTTTACATTCTTATCTTAATTAACAATACTTTTCTGCTTCTTGTGTATTCATTTTTCATACCCCATAATTTGGTCTTTTTAAACTGATAGTTAATGTATGATATTTTATGTTATTTTATAAATTTCACTATCTCGACATACGTGGAAATATTTTCAGTAACCAATTATAACTTACACATACAAATTATTAATTTGAAATAGCTGGGCTATATATACTAATCATGATTTAGGTTAACCTACTGATCATTCATATAATATAGCATATCTGATCATTCATATAATACAAAATATTGCAATTTTTTAAAAGTAACTTTTGTCTTTATTCAACCTTTTAACAGTTTAATTATTCAATATAATATATTTTCATTATATACCTGCTAAACTAAGATGATGAAATTTTACATTTTACTAAAATAGCAGAACAATAATTCTACAATACTCCTTTTTCTCACCCATAATTAATTATTGATTAATTAATTAATTAATTATCCCCGTTACTAATGAATACTCTCGATTTCAAACACCTAATCTAGAGCCTAGCTTTTCATATTTTATTTTAACATTTAGAATAATCTGTAAAATCATATGTTCATTAAACATTTCCTACTCACACGCATCTGATCCTTAGACCAATCCTATTCATACCTCATCACTTATCCTCCTTCCTATCATAAAATGAACACAATACTATCTTTTATTCATATTTTTATTCATATTTTTATTCATATTTTTATTCATATTTTTATTCATCTTTTTATTCATCTTTTTTATTCATCTTTTTATTCATATTTTTATTCATATTTTTATTCATATTTTTATTCATATTTTTATTCATATTTTTATTCATATTTTTATTCATATTTTTATTCATCTTTTTATTCATCTTTTTATTCATCTTTTTATTCATCTTTTTATTCATATTTTTATTCATATTTTTATTCATATTTTTATTGTATATTCTATCACAACTATTTCGCTTCACTCAAGATAACTTTTATCTGTTTGATCAATATATATTTTTTCAGCGTATTTTCAGAAGGCTCTTTTCGTGATGCATTGAAATCGTAGTTTTCTGAGTAAACTCAACACCATGTGTTCAATCTATTATGCATTTAACATGTTTTATATTCAATTCGAGCCTGTATCACTATATACACATACATTCGTACTCACATCCATTCACACATGCATATATATATATTTATATATATGTATATGTTTATACACACGTACAGACACAGATACACAAACATAATCGCATACATATATATATATATATATATATATATATATATATATATATATATATATATATATATATATATATATATATATATATATTAAAATGGGTAAGGCGCCGGTTTATGGGATTACCTTAGGTTTCCTGTCCATAAAGGGTTTAGCTAAATGGCGTATCGTCAGATCTCAAAACCTGTTGGCCCAAGGCCAAGTGTATATATATATATATATATATATATATATATATATATAGATAGCGAGGGTATGAGAGGTATTGGTATCTAGAAGACCCAAAGAGTGGTAGGTAACGCTAGGTAAGTGCTATGGACAAACCGTAGTTAGACTTTTAGTTCGATAGTTATACGAGTGAGGAGACTAATGTGGGTCTTGTATTAGCATGCATATATATATATGTTAGACAAAATGAGATAACAAAGCCAAAGCTCTGAGGACATTTCAGGACATTTATGAGGAAAAAGATATTGATATAGTCTTATCGCTGGATATTATGGATATCCCTTCATCAGAGACGATGTGAGATGGTTAAATAGAGGTAAATATCAAACTGAAATATTTACCTCTTTTTAACCATCTCACATCATCTATGATGAATGGATATTCATAATATCCCAGAAACAGCTGTGAGACTTTTTCCTCATAGATGTCCTGAAAACTCCTCAAAGCCTTGGCTTTGTTATCCCATTTTACCTTATATATATATATATATATATATATATATATATATATATATATATATAACTTACTTGGAATTGGATGAGAGGCGTTCAATCATATAATAATATAGATAATATATAATATATGCATATATACATACGTATATGTACATACATCTATACGTATATATATATATATATATATATATATATATATATATATATATATATATATATATATGTATATATATGCATATGTGAACACAGGACGTCACGAAACGTGTACAACATAAAGTACGAAGTGCGAGTACAAGGAATATGTACTATTTTTTTCGAACAACGAAAGACACAAATGGAAAACAAGACAACCAACACAAAAAGAAAAAAACAATCCTTCAACAGTGGTTGGCTGTATTTCTACTCTCGTATTTCGAGCATTTAAAAACAAGATACGCTTTCGATAAAAGGTACTACCGCAAATCAAATTAAATAAAATTTGGGATTTTGCAGAAGATCAAAATTGGTAACACAAACAGGACAGTGAAAACAAACAGGAAGGGCTGCTAAGCCTATGCGAGGTTGTGGTGGCGAACGCGTAAATCAAGCCTGGACAGGAGACAGACAAGTACACGTCTTCCTTGTTCCAGCTACAACGGAGAGAAAGGAAGAAACACAAGTTAGAAGAAAGATGGCCGATGGCAATATGGGAGCCACGTGAGCAAGGGAGGAAGAGTGAGCGAGAGAGAGTGACAGACAGAGAACTGTGAAGACGAGAGGAAAAAATTGGTGACAGGATAAGTGAGAAAAACAGGATGGGAAAAGGGGAGAAAGGAAGAGACAAAAAACGAAAGAGTAATAGGATAGAATAATGGAAGAAGAGGAGGTAAAAGTATAAGAGAGAGAAAGAGAGTAAAAAGATAGAAGAGTACTCATCATAATTATTAAGAAAAAACTTACTTGAAAGAGGATGCGTGGCGTTCTATCATACATATATATTACTTATATTATTATTATATATATACATAATATATATATAATATATAATATATATATGTATGTATGTATATTTTTATGTATATATATATATATATATATATAGATATGCAGGGCAGGGAATCGTCAATTAGTAATAAAATTAATAATTAACAATTTTGCCGGGTAGCTCAGTATGAAAAAACCTTTTCGGTAAAAAACATTTATAATCATAAATATATAGGGATTGACAGTAACCTGCTTCTCCAACATACTGAAAATTCAGAAATAGCAGTCAAAGAACTACTGATTTCAAAACTACAAATTATTACTCCAGATTGATAGCGATATTTTTGATAACTCACTGGCCGATAAATTTCTTAACATCTTCCTCACGTGGTATTGATGTCGCATGGTCAAAATTAACGTGAGTTATTTAGACATTAACAAATTTATTGGAATATTTAGCTGATGATCAGAATAGAGTATTCTTTACTCTTAACTGTGAAACGATCGTACTAAATGAACTAAAGGCAGGTGGTTTTTTTGCTCTTCTCTACTGTTTTTTGTTCTTTGTGTATCAAAAATATCGCTATCAATCTGGAGTAATAATTTGTAGTTTTGAAATCAGTAGTTCTTTGACTGCTATTTCTGAATTCTCAGTATGTTGGAGAAGCAGGTTACTGTCAATCCCGATATATTTATGATTATATATATATATATATATATATATATATATATATATATATATATATATATATATATATATAGAGAGAGAGAGAGAGAGAGAGAGAGATATTCAATTAAAAAAACGTGAATTCAAAAATGCAACCAATTCAAAAATAGTCCAAAGAAGGAAAAGAAATCGCCAATAGCCCGTGTGTAGTAACATTGCTGAAGTATATGTATGTATGCATGTATGTATGTATGTATGTATGTATGTATGTATGTATGTATCTATGTATGCATGTATATATGCATGTATGTATATATATGTATGTATTTCTATGTATATATATATATATATATATATATATATATCTGTCTGTCTATCTATCATTCTATCTATCTATCTATCTATCTATCTATCTATCTATCTATCTATCTATCTATCTATCTATTTATCTGTTTGTCTATCTATGCAACTAGCTTTCTAGGTATATGTGCGTGTGTACGTCTGTGATAAACATATGCTGATTCCTGTTCCTTATGGCACACGGTGAAAGCTTACTTCACCTCATTGAACTCAACAGAATCATATAGTCCGTTCGATAAACTAACAAACCAGCGCAAATGCATTCAAAATAGAAACACGCTGCGATCGTTCTAAGAAAAAAAAGAATGAAAAAAGAAAAGAAAGAACGTGATTGCACTATCTTCTTCAAAACAGGCAAATTTTAGAAGTGCAGGGATATAAGCAGAATCGCAGAATTTGTATACAACGCAACCATTATCTATTGAAACATTTTGAAGTGCTTTTCAGTGGCAAATGAACTTTGAGAAGCAGCAAGTGAATATGGTTAATATGATGTTAATATGACCATGTATCATATACTGCATAAAAGATCGACTCGAAGTGCTCACATTAGAGTATGTAAATTTTACTGCTAGGAAAAACATCCTGATTTTTCATTTGTTCTAATGAAGTAGCGTAAAAGAAGGTTACACTTATCTACAAACATTTGTGTGCGCTTGTGTGTGTGTGGGGGAATGTAAAGTATAATTGTGTACGTACACGTATCTATATATGCACATATATCTATATGTTATGTATGTATGCATGTATACACAAACACACGTACACAGACGCGCGCACACACGCACACATGCATACACACACATGTATATGTTCATATGCATACAAATGTACATTGAAGTGGATGCCGACAGGTTGGCCTGGCGTACATAGTAGCATGCTTCCAATGTGCTCCGAAAGCTATCCGTAGTACGCCATTCTTTTACTCTTTTACATGTTTCAGTCATTTGACTGCGGCCATGCTGGAGCACCACCTTTAGTTGAAGAAAGCAACCCCAGGGCTTATTGTTTGACAGCCTGTCGGTCTCTTTTGCCGAAGCGCTAAGTTTCAGGGACATAAACACACAAACATTAGTTGTCAAGCGATGGTGTGTGTGTGTGGGTGGGGGGGGGACAAACACAAACACACACACACACTTAAATATGTGTATATTTATTGATTAGTTTCTATACTTGTTACACCGTCATCAGAGAACTAATTGTTTCCTCAGAGCAACTAGTATTGTATAACCATTTGATGCGTATAGAAGCTAGATCAGTTTAACTTGCAAAAGAGTGCGTTTACTGACACACGTGACTAATCTATTAGTTCATTGAACGACATTATATATGTCTTCATATACTGAAATCTAAGGTATACACTTATTTTTAAACATGTAATTCTATTCCTGCTGAGGAAAGTAAATTAGCAGTAACTTCAGGTTTTATTTCTTCTTCGGTAGGAAAAAAGGGATAGATCTGATTAGTTTGTGATCTTTATTTTTGAATATAAAATAAAATTATTGAATATCATGTGTGTACGGTTAGATATACGACTGCAACTGGTGAGTTGAGAGTTCCACATAGAATATCAACATCCAGTATAGTGGCGTGGCTACCATTGCGCTAAGTATTGTTATTGGTTATGACACAGAGTAGATGTAGAAGAAATCATAATAAACTCAAACTTATATCATTTGTTCACTACGTACGTCTCACCATTGTGGTTATTTGCGACCTCTTCATAGATGCTCTAAGTGCAATTGAATACGGAACCACAGCAATTCATCATGGGAACACTTCTTGGATTATGTTATAAAGATCAATGTTATAATCATATATTAAAGACGTGTAGCTGCGCTGTAAAAAGAGCTCTCGCGTTTAAACGACAGCTCTTTCAACAGTCATAAACCAAGAACGAGGCGTTATCGAGTGCATACAACTTCAATTAAAGCCAATGTAACCGTTCACATTCTCATCTTTTGTTGCTATGCGAAAGTCACTATTGGCACAAATAAATATTTTGAGTGCCATCAGACCAAGTCCAAGTTTGTTTTTATTGCAAAACTATCGATATGTTTATAAGTATAAGATTTTAATCTCATTACAATTTTAATCATATATAAGCTGTGCCGGTGGTTCATTTAACATCCGCGGACAAATTGCACCGCGGTTTAATGCACTCCCCCTATCCCTCTTTCCCCTTCTCTTTTTCTCTCTCTTTTTCACTCTCTTTTTCTCTCTTTAAATCACTGATGGCCGAGTGTGTGTTAACTACAGTGGTGCTAAATATATGTTTATTAAACATACGATCATAACCTTGGTTAAGGTATAAACTTCATATACGTTGTGTCGAATTTTCAGTTTATATACACACACATACACACACACACACACGCAAACACACACACACACACACACACACACACAAACACACACACGCACAAACACACACGCACATACACACACACTACCACGTATACACACATACTCAAAATATATACTCAGCACACACATACTCATGTGTGAGTGTGCGCGTGCGTGCGTATGTATGTGCGTGCATGCGTGCGCACGTGTGCACGTGTGTGTGTGCGTGCGTGTGTGCGTGTGTGTATGTGTGTGTACGTTGAAGTCTACTGAATTTGTCTTGGAGTCTGGAAAATTCGTCGTTTCAGACAAAATCCTTCTATGATAATAAGTGCGAAAGTGAATGTCGGTGTATGAGTGTGTAACACGACCCGCTCTCTCACTATTCACTGACACTTCTACTATTCCTCATGCTTCAGCCGTCTCTCACTATTCAATGACTCTTTTACTATTCTTCACTCCTGTTAGCTCTGTCTGTTTTAAGCCATAACAGTGCTTTATAACTTTTTTTCAACTTTACACCTCCGACCCCCTTTCTTACTATTGAATGACACTTCTACTAATCCTCATGCTTTACATTTCTCTCACTATTCAATGACACTTCTACTATTCCTTATGGTTTACCCCTCTCTCATTATTCAATGACTCTTCTACTATTCCTTATGGTTTACCCCTCTCTAATTATTCAATGACTCTTCCACTATTCTTCATTCTTGGTAGCTCTTTCTGTTTTAAACCATAACACTTGCTTTATAACTTTGAGAACTGAAAGCACTTGGACATTTATTAAAGTCTACAAACAATTGGTGAAATTTCTTCATAAAAGTTAGTGCCATTCTACTCTCTAAAAAACTTTCCTTTCTAAATCCTAACATTTTGAAAAAATCTATCTCTAAATATTATAACTGTATCAAATAATTTAACCATAATACTACTCTCTAAACAGTTTTTTTTTTCTTAATTCTAGCATTTTGAAAAAAAAAAAATTTCTCTGAATATTAAAAGTATTTTCAAAATAATTTCCAAAATAAAGGTTTTGAAAAATATCTTTCTCTAAGTGTTATAACTGTATCAAGTAATTTAACCATAACACATGCTTCATAACGTTCGGAACTGAAATACATATTGAACTCATATAATATTACTTCTCATAACTCTATACCTTAAAAATGTTGGAAACTTAGTGTTTTTGTAGATATTAATAAAATTTGTCGGAACTATTTTCATGCCGTCGGCCGTCGGAGCTGTGGAAACTTAGCGCACTCCGGCTGCGTGAAAATAGATTCGACTAATTTTATTATTACCTTAGAAATACTAAAAAATACTAAATTTAAAACCTCTTTATGGTCAAATATGTTTTGAGCAATTCCAAACAATAAAAAGCGCATTTTAAAATATTGTTTAGCGACAGTGATGTAATTTTTCTTCAAACTACGAACAGGAGTTTAGATAGGTACCAGCTACTAATTGTTTGTACAAAAAGTATGGCTCTACGTACATCAAATTGTCTTTAAATTAAGTGGCGGCAAAAGAATTATCGTTGAACTTTTAAAAGGTAAATTTATTGTTGCCTATCGCATACAACAGCAGTATGTTTCACAAAAATAAATCTCCGCCAACAGAGGATGAGATTGCAATCAAGAGCCAAGGCTGCAGAGCGGAAAAGAAAGTTCCGTGAAAATAAAAACCCCGATCGAACGGCAGCCAAGAGATCTTCTAATGCAGAGAATATGCAAAGACTTAGGGACTCTCAAACTTCTGAGCAAGTTGCATCCAAGAGAGCAGAGGATATTCTTCATCAAATGTGACTTACTCATCAAAGATTGGAATTCAATCCTCAGAGGTATCACTGTACGTTGATGATTTTAGACAAACATTACAAGTCATTGCAAGAGGAACTTCAGCTGATGAAATCATTGCTTGCCTGAAAAAGTTTTACCTCTGGAACCATGTTCAAGGACTCAGACTGAAAACAAACATGATAGTTAGAATCACAGCTAACCTTGAATCAGAAAGATTTGCTGCTTTGTTGCTGCAGCTTGGCAATGGAGCCATTAAAATGGATCAAAATGGAGATATTTCACTCCCACATAGTTGTGGAGTTTCACTCTCAAGTACACAAGACTTGATAAACCATGTTTATCCAAACATTAAACACCATTTCATGGATTCAAACTGGATTTATGAGAGGGTCATATTAGCTACCAAAAATCAAACTGTGAATAGCATCAAGTGGAAACTTCTCCAAGAAATTCCAAAAGAAAGCATAAAGTACTTCTCCATTGACACTGTAGTTGAACAAGAGCAGACAGTTCCTGAACACATTGAATCCTTTAGCTTGAACTAAAAGAAAATGTGCCAGTTATGCTATTGTGAAATCCAGATCCTCCAAACTTTTGTAATGGAACAAGGTTAATTTTCAAGAAAATGCTTCTTCATCCCTTGGAAGTAGAAATCCTTACTGGTCCAGGAAAAGAGGAAAGCGTTTTAATTCCAAGAATCCCCTTAATTTTTCCAGATCTTCCTTTTGAATTCAAAAGACTTCAGTTTCCGGTGAGAGTGAACGATGCAATATCAATAAGTCTCATGTACAATCATTGAAAGTAACTGGGCTTCATCTCATGGAACCCTGCTTTTCTCAAGGCCAGTTATATGCTGGTTGTTCAAGGTTAAGGAATGGAAACAAGCTATTTGTACTGACTCTGGATGGGAAGACAAAAGATGTTGTTTATCATGCAGCTTCGCAATAAGTTCCAAGTCGATAAATTATATCATTAAAAATTGTTCTTTGCTTGAAAATTATTGTTTAAGTTTAATAAAATTTGATAAGTACTCAATGCATGAAGTGTCATTGTTAGGCCGAAGGACCAATGAAGAGCTCTTTACTGGAGCTAGCTTAAAAGCAGCCAGATAGGGCGGCTTTTGAACAAGTTTTCCATAAATCTGCCATATCATTCCCTCAATTCCTTCGCCTTCACCGGCTCTTGACACAGATTTAGAATCCCATTGTGAAAGAATGCGATAATTCTTCCTGAATCGAAGATACCTTTCATCATATCAGTTGTGAACTCTGCACTCCACTGGATCTGGGCTTTGGACCACCTCATGGACCTTCTAGCCCTTCCCATAATCTCTCTCGCCATATTCCAATCTCTCTCACGTTCAAACTGTCTGTCTTTCCATTGAAAGATAAACACATCCGCAAATTCCGATTTCTACTTTCTGGCTTACAATTAATCCAACCTTTCTCACATCCTCTCTTCTTGTCTTCAACAGTATTAAGAATCTCGCAAAACAACTACCAAGAAGCTCCGCAGTGCCAAACTCCACAAGACTTTTATTTGTACCCGACAACGTTGCAATATCTACACTATCACTACAGTCGTTGCAAGCGCTAAATCGCAATATCGCAACTTTTCTTGCGCATCGTCCAACCTTATATATTGAATCATATGCGAATTTTGCAGCTTTGTTTATATTAAAAATACAGGCAGACGTCCAACGGATAGATTTCGGCGCACATTCGAAGTATACTACGTCGTAAGACAGGCCAACCTGTCAGCATCTCCTTCAATACTTACTAGCCATTCTATCAACCAAGTGTAATGCACTTGCGAAAAAATGGAGTCACACAAACAAGTGGAACATATTTTCATATTCCGACTTGCTACATTATCACATGTAGGTTCAAAGGAACGTTTTTCCTTCTAACCTTATACCTCATCGTAGATCAGTAAACTCTCATCCTTCACTGCATTTCTTTTTTCACCTCAATCACTTCTTCGTGTGCACGCGGGCACACATGCAGACACACACGTAAAGACACACGCACGCGAGCGAGCGAATAGACACCTATCTACGTAATGCATAACTGTATACTCTCAGAACCATGTACTCAGTCATGTCGATATGTGCACGTAACAGTCGAAGACACCTGCGTAGGTAGTACATGTTACGACATGTATTATACCTCCATATGTAGCATCGTGCACGAACTCACATGCTTACATAGAGATATAGTTATATATCATTTTCTTATAGAAAAAATAAAAGCAAATTTTACATATATACATGTACATACATGAATATTTGTATATATATATATATATAAAACACACACAAAGATACATATATACAAATATATGTATATATATATATATATATATATATATATATATGTATATATATATGTATATATATATATATATATATATATATGTATATATATATATATATATATATATATATATATATATATATATATATATATATATATATATATATATATATATATCAAACGCACACAAAGATACATATATACAAATATTCATGTATGTACATGTATATATGTAGAACTTACATATATATGTACATATGCATATATATATATACACACACATATATACACACACACACACATACATATACTATCTACACACACATATACATATATACACGTACATGAATAGGTAGGTTATGTTTCTACATAAATGCAAAACTGTACAAACACACAAATACCTGCATACACACACACATACACACATACTTACACACATACATGCATATACACGCGCATACACACTCATACATGAATACGGACGTATGCGCGCACATACTTATATGCATACACACATATGTGCATACATACACACGTACACTTCTTCATACATATGCACATGAGTACATAACTTCAATCAGACGCACCTACATGCCGTGAAACTAATATGATCAGAGAGCCAGGTAATCGATTTGACGTGCGTATGAGTGTGCGTGGGTGTGTCTACATGTGTGTGTGTGTGTGAATGCATGCATGTGTGTGCGTGCGCGTGCGTATGTTTGTGTGTTATAAAGACTGTATTGTGTTAAATCTCATCTCCCTAACAACCATACCACAATATAGCTTTCAAATATTGACGTGTAAACATTCCCTCGCTATTTAAATTACATCAAAGAACAAAGTCTTGAAAGTACCATTTTCACACACCCACCTAAATGCAGAGAAACACACACGCTCAAACACACACACACACACACACACACACACACACACACACACACACACAAACACGCACAAACAAATACGCACAAACACACACATTCATGCATAAATATATGTGCGTGTGTGTTATATGTGTGTGTGAATATGTATGTGGGCATGTTATACATGTGCGAGCTATATATATATATATATGTGTGTGTGTGTGTGTGTGTGTTTGTGTGTGTGTATGTGTGTGTGTATGTGTGTGTGTGTGTGTGTGTGTGTATTTATGCATATATACACATATATACACACAGACATACACGCTGGCACATAAGCACATGCAGTACTGTAGAATCGACGGTCTAGTTTTGTATACTTATGCTTGCGTATCATGTACGTATGTATATATGTATGTATGTATGTATGTATGTATGTATGTATGTATGCTTGCACACATGCATGTATGTGTGTATATGTCACTGAATATATATACGAAACATACGTACGTAACTATCTCAGTATTATATATACGCATATACATGCATAGATATGTGTATGCCTAAGTGAGTGTGTGTGTGCGTGTGTTGTGTGTATGTGTGTGTTGTGTGTGTGAGTGTGTGTGTGAGAGAAAGAGAGAGAGAGTGAGAGAGAGAGTGAGAGAGAGACAAAGATATATTCTTAAGTTTGTCTATATATCCCACTGCGTGGCAACGTGGGCTAATGTCTTCTACTGTAGACCCGGGCCGGTCAAAGCTTCGTGAGTTGATTTAGTAGACGGAAACTTAAAGACTACCGTCGTATATACATAGGTATGTACACACACGCACACACACATACATACATACATATTTATATATATATATATATATATATATATATATATATATATATATATATATATATATATATATTATTTATCTTCTATACTATAAATTGCAGTGTTCTTGATTGCTTGCTTGATTGATTGATTGAGTGTCGGCAGATTCACTCGAGAACGGTGCAGTGGAATCGCGTGAAATTCAGCACTGAGCGGCAGCATGGTCCGCTCATGTTCAGGAGATTTTTATTACCCTCCAACTCCCATGGTTACCGAGATAATCGATTATTACTTTTTAAGATAGGAATATCCCATTCAAAGTGGGGAGGGGCGGTTTTGTTGCCTTTCCCATGCGCGAAATTTTACGTAAAACCAGCACAATAAA
The DNA here is from genome assembly GCF_046866305.1 of Octopus bimaculoides. Taxonomy (NCBI): domain Eukaryota; kingdom Metazoa; phylum Mollusca; class Cephalopoda; order Octopoda; family Octopodidae; genus Octopus; species Octopus bimaculoides. Next base: position 181,752,269 of record NC_142928.1, on the reverse strand, counting down.
GATTATTTTTTTTCAAGTAATGTGGCTGGGTTTGTTTTTCGAAAATTTTAATCAGAGACACAGAAAAAAAATAATTTCAATTTTTTGTGCATTAAAAAGCCAAAGCTGTTAGACGCTGGCGTACAGCGATCGATATATACGCAGTGAACGTTTTCTCCATTTGCGTGCAATAAGGCTTAGGGCAAGCGAGTGTAACATCGAAATAACTTGAAAAGAATGCATGTGGGAATGCCGTTATAATGAATGCTCATTTAAATGTATTTTGCATGGAGTTGATGTACTTTTTAACAGGAGAGGAGTGCCTGCAGGCTGGTTCTTCTCAAGTTTATGCATTTTCAGGTTCAATGTGTTTCAAATAAGTACTGACAATTGAAGGTGATTGCAAAGACAAAGAACTACCTGTTTTTTTTTTAACAATTTTAACAGTGAGAACATTGGACAAAATATGTTATTGACATTAATAGTTTGTACTTCAGCTAATTACTGTTGTTGAGAACTGCGTAATCCATGTGTCATGTTAGAGATGTAAAAGGCATTTTCGAATTTCATTATTTTCTTTAATCCAGGCAACGCTGGATATTTCTGCTAGTATTATTATATGATTGAACGCCACGATTCACTTTCCAAGTAAGTTTATATTAATAATTTTGATGCGACTCCGTACTGTTCTCTCTCTCCCTTTCGTTTCCTTTCTCTTCCTTTCTCAAATTCATTTTATCTCCCCTTCTCTCCCTTTCGTTTGTTTCTCTTTCATCCTTTCTCTACTTCTTTTTCTCTCCCCGTCACCGTTCTCTATCTGTCCTTCTCTCTTTCTCACCCTTCCTCTTTACTCTCTGGTTGCTCGCACGTGACCATCGGCCATCTTTCTTTTCCTAACTTGGGCTTCTTTCTTTCGTTTTGATCTGGCACACAGATCACACGCATTCTTGTCTGTCTCCTGTCCTATATTTTCTCCTGTCGAAGCTTGTTCCTCCAGCGTTCGCCACCTCACTCACCTCGTTATGACTTAGCAGCCCTTACTGCTTGTTTTTATTGTCCTGTTTTTGTTACCAACTTTGATCCTGAGCAAATCCCAAATTTTATTTTGCTTTGCAGCAGCAACTGTTTTCGCGAAGGCACATCTTGCCGTAATTGCTCGATAATTGTTTCGACATATTTAGCATCGATCCCTCATAATTGGCACTCTTCAGAACTGGTTCAGGAGCATCCGGCGGTACAGATGTGACTCATCGGGTGATAAATAGATACAACTTGTCAAAATAACACTTCCATAATGTATCTTCTCCTTTTGTAGAAAGAAAAGCAGCAAAACTAAGGAAATGTCTTCATTTATATAGAATATATAAAATAAAATCACAGATGCA
>NC_142928.1:181735905-181745905 GCF_046866305.1 Octopus bimaculoides | reverse complement strand
TATCTATCAATCTCTCTCTCTCTCTCTCTCTCTCTCTCTCTCTCTCTCTCTCCCTTTCTATCTATCTATCTATCTATCTATCTATCTATCTATCTATCTATCTATCTATCTATCTATGTGTATGTGTATGTGTGCGCGTGTTCGTGTGTGTGTGTGTCGAATATAATTCCAACAATATTCAAAAATTGAGAAACTTCGATGCATAAGTTGGTATTACTGTCATTGGTGTTAATACTGTTGTGGTTGAACCCTTTTTCCAGTTTCGATCAAGGTGATCGATCAGAAGCAATACCAGTTGTGCTATTCTCTGTATTATGTATAAAACTAATGTATCTAGGACTACTTCATCCAATGTTTTCTTTCTCCTTTTGATTTATGATGCAAAAATTACTTGCTATTTCTAGCTAAATGACTGGATGGATAAGACTCCCTCTGTATCTCTAACGGGCAACACATCAATGTATAGAAAAACCTTAATTCATATAATTTTGCTGCTTTATACTTTTGACAGAGTCTCTTGGAAATTGATCCCTTGGTATTAGTGTCCATTTTAGAATCTACCTACGAAAAATGTACTCAAATGTTCTCCCTGTGTAATATCTTACTATATAAAACAGGGTTTGTGTGTGTGTGTGCCTGCGTAAGTTCTATATAGATTCGAAAACTAAGTTGCCAATTTTGACGTATGAGGTATCAAAAGATTCAGAAATCTTTCGCTACCAAATAAACTTTATTTTCATTTACACATTTGCATTACAAAAATCTAGCATTATGATCTTTCTCTAAGTCAACTATCATAAACGACATTTTATATTACGTTGACGATGACGACAATGACAACGATGTCACATTTTCTATGAGCGTGCATGTATCTGTCAGTGTATGTGTGTGTGTTTGCGCGTTCGTTATCTACGTTACGCCGATGACTGAGAAGTATATGTGTGTGCGTGTATGTGACGGTGTATGTGTCTGTCGGTATACATACATTTTTGTGATGACTGACACACATACATGCACACACACACACACGCACACACACATGCACACACAGACACACACACAGCTACAGACAGACACAGACACGCGGAGGGACAGAGATAGGTTTGAGGTGTGCATGAATGCATGACTGTGTGCGTCTTTCTTAGTATATGTATATGACTGTACCACCCAACATTGAAACGCGCCGATTTTGAAAAAGTTTATTTTAGTTGCAGCCTGTACGTTGAACGAATAACAGCGTTCACTCTGAAGTACCACTGTTTAAATTTTCCTTTTCATCATGGAGAGTTGCTGTTTAAACGGCATTAAGGATTACCACTACTTATGTAGTGAAATGTTATTCTGGTTTTTGTAACCAACATGTAGATTTCACTGATTTGACAGCGCTCACAACACTCGCAAATATATCTGAAAAACAAAAAAATGTTATCCTGGTTATTACAACAAATTCGGAAATTTAGCGAAGTAGAACGCCTTAGCGACTCTGTCAATATAATTACAGAATTTTTTAATAGTCTAGCGTTCTTATCGTATTCCTTCTATGCTGCTTTATCAGTGTGAGTATTGAACGCGCAACCTTTTTACTGTGTTAGTCAGTATTTATTCTACACCTTATAACCTTACACAGTTAAAATATATAGTAAGTGATGTCAAATTCATTTATGTCTTGCTACATACATCCTTCAGCAGATATTTAAATTAATTAACATTCATAACAGCAACATATTCCTTTGTACATACTTTCTTCAGCGTTCGTTTAAAAATTGTAAAATAATAAATTATTCACGTATGAAAAATTGAATTATGCTTCTGAATTTTCTTGGAGCTTGACTTTCTTCACCGTGACATTCACTCCTGAATTTTATAACTTTTAGTGCATGTTCCAAATAAATGTTGATGTTCTGTACTTTGTTACATTGTTAACGCATAGTAATGTTTGCTAAATTGGTGACTTTCCGACGCTAAAAAATGTTATGCCATAACTATACTACAGAAAGTATGTTTTGCACCTTTATTGACTACATTTCGTTTCGCTTGGACTTGGTGTGTGTACGTTTTGCTAATTTAAATATTACCAATTCTATGAATGTCTTTGTGTCTGTGAGTGTGAGTGCGTATCCGCGTTCGTTATGACTATAGTAAACTATAGTAAAGGATATTTTACGCCGTTTTAATAAGCCCACATCTAATGAAGTAGCCATCCTTATGGTAGGTGATCCCCATGAAAATCGTGATATTCTCATTCGTGCTCGAGATAGCAACCTTAAATGTGTTTCAGAGACTCATCCCTCTTACGATGCTCTCCAGTATCCTCTTATTCTGTACCTTCCAAGACATAAAAAACAATAGCATGCTCAGGGGAGCAGTAATAGTTCTTCTTGCAGGAAATTTTCGTCAAACGTTGCCACTTATCCCCAAAGGATCAAAAGCTGATGAGGTCAATGCATACTTTAAAAAATCGTACTTTTGGAGATGTCAAAGAATTTCATCTTACAAGCAGCATCAGATTACTTCTACAAGGTGATCATAGAGCTTCTTAAGATTGGTAATGGGGTTATTAACATTCAACTCAATACTTCAGCTACATGAAATTACATGCGGTCAGATGATACGTTCTCTTAGGGATCTTATGGATAAAGCATTTCCTGATTTACCTGCCAATTACACTGATGTAAACTGGCTAAGTGAAACAGCTATATTAGCTCCAGCTAATGAAATTGTTGATAAACACAATCATGAACTTCTTCAAAAGTTGAGATACATCAGGATTGGGTTTGTCATCAATTGACAACAGTCGATCAAGATCAGGTTGTTCAATACTCTGTTGAATTTCTGAACACACTTAAACCCACTGGGATGCCACCGTATAATTTGACACTAAAATTGGGTGCTCTCATTATGTTGCTTAGGAATCTTGACCCATCTCACCTGTGAAATGGAACTCGCTTAATTGTTACTTCTATGAAGTCCCGTGTTCTACAGGCAACAATCATAACAGGTAGTCACAAAAGAGAAAGTGTCATTATCCCCAAAATTCTTCTCATACCTACAGATGTTCCATTTGAATGTAAGACACATCCGTTTCCAGTCAAACTAAGTTTTGGTATTTTGAAGTAACAAGTCTCAGGGTCAATACCTCAAGGTAGTTGCACCCGATCTCACTGCTACATGCTTCTCTCACGGCCAACTCTGTGTTGCTTGTTCGTGAGTTGGAAGAAGCAACAATTCATTTCGACACCAACAAAATGCTAAACAATGAATATCGTTTACCCTGAGATGCTTTAACATTGACAGTTTTTCAGTTCGAAATTCTATTATCATTACAATTTGGATATTTTCAAATATAGTTTAGATATTTTGAAATAATTATGAGAATATATCTTTATATTTATTGTTTACTAATCTGCGTAAGAGAAGAGGCACATTGAGATAGAACGACTATGGAAGACTATTTTGGCCTGGGTTAGCTCATCATTTTTGAGTTAATAGTTTATATATAAATGTAGCTTTAAATCGGAGTATATATATCATTATGATGATATATAACTATATACTTGTTATTGTACTAATACCTTCTGGTTTGTTTAGAAATATTATATGTAGTTAAATATACATATATGCATATAGGCATGCATATAATTGTGCTTACATATGTGTGTGAATGTGTATATTTGTATATATATATATATATATATATATATATATATATACATACAAATAATATATATAATACATGTAGATGAAGGTATGTACATACCTTCATCTACATATATATATAGATGCATATCTGGGTACATGACGTTGCAAAAAAAACATGGACAAAATGATAAACAAGGTACAGATATCTATCTATATGTAAACAGTGAGGGGAAGGGGAAGAGAGAATGATGTTCGTTAATAATCACGAGAATGTTGGAGATTCTATTCGCCCATTTACCAACTCGTAATATCCACAGCATTCTTCAAACGACATACTACTCTCTTAAATAAAGAAGACATTGGGCAACGTATTCCCTGATACACAGAATAATTACAACTGGAATGCATTTGTTTATAGATATCAGATGGTGTCAAGTCTGGACAAAACAATAGTGACGCATTTAACTCCTTAAAATGTTACAAAGTATATTCCACAAATAATACAAACGTAATTACATCGTTCAGATAGATTCTTGAATGAATCTACAGCTTACAGCACACACACTCTCTTATAGATATTCTATAAATACAGAAGATCTTAGAGGAATACCCTAGCTATTATTAGAAACTCGTCTAACTCTTGAGATAACATGTCCACAAATCAAATCTTCTCTAACGATAAAGATATCATTGAAAAAAAAGAAGAAAAGGCGAGAGCGATAAAGAAGAATATTCTACGTTTTTTTGTATCAAGGATCGGATTGTCGCATCACCTAATCTGTCGGTCATACTATTTTAGTCGTTTCAAGTACTCATCGCTAATCCACAGCCTTGTGAACACCCAAAGAAGCCCTCGCTGCGCCGCTTTTAATTATACACTTCAGCAGCACTTGAAGTTTCACACGCGAGAAACTCGCAGGATTGAGCGGATAAAATATCAGCCTTATGTGTGTGTGTGTGTGTGTGTGTGTGTGTGTGTGTGTGTGTGTGTGTGTGTGTGTGTGTGTTCAATGTATCATATATCTGAACAAGAAACACACTCTAAAGCATAAAGCAGCATTGTATTTGTAAGCAGTTAAGTATAGAGTGATCAATGGCTCCGCATCCATAAAGTGCCTAGCCCTATGGGCAGTTTGTCAGTGTATAAGCATACACTTATACATATATATACATATATGGTTGGCCAAAAGTCACCTGACAGTAAATCAAAAGAATTTAATTCCAAGATTTATTTATATTTAACAACTGAATGAATATAATAAAAGTATCTAAATTTGAAACATGAAAACTGATGTCCTTCTTCAGTGACACATTTTTCCATTCGAGTCAATACAGAATTACTGATGGTATTTATGGAATTATGATTTACTGTCGGGTGACTTTTGGCCAGGTCTGTATATATGTGTGTGTTTGTATATATATATATATATATAAGTAAATGTTAGAGGTAATACTTGACAATTGTAAGCACCATATATATATAAATATATATATATATATATATATATATATATATATATATATATATATATATATATATATATATATATATATATATATATATATATATATATATATATACATACATATATATATATATGTATGTATGCATGTATGTATATATATAAATATAATATATATATACACACATATATATATATGTATTATCTAAAAATACTCAAAGACTCATAAATGCATACATACGCTCACAAGCACGAACACACACACACACGCACACACGGACATGCACGTGTGTTGCGTATGAGCGTGTGCTTCTATGCACGTATCCTGTAAATATTCGCTTAAAACTGTTAGGACTGAAAATGTCGATGGCTGCTATGGCATATCCAAAGATTTTTTTTAAATTCTATATTTACATGCTGTTATTTATAGCTTCATCGGCGGTTTCGCGAGAACCATTAAAAACGAATTATTTCACGGTCATTTTGAAGCTTCCTTCCCAAACACATGGTCCCAGGTTCAATCTCACTGTGTGGCATGTTGGACAGGCGTCTTGTACTATAGCTTCGGGCTAACGAAAGTCGTGTGAGTGCATTTGGTAGATGGAAATTGAGAGCCCATCGTATATATATATATATATATATATATATACACGAGTTATACACATACATACACCTGTAAAAACCATGCTAAAACTGACCTTACCTGCGTGATTCTTTGTGTTGGAATGTTTACGTCCCCATAACTCAGTATTTCGGTAAAAGAGACCAATAAAATAAGTACCAGGCCTTAAAAAAACAAGAGTAAGTACTAGTGTGATGCAGTACCTCAGCATGGCCACAGTCTAATGACTGGAATCAGTAGGAAGAAATACATACATACATGTATACATGTATACATATATATATACATGTATATTTGTTTTCATGCAAAATAGGCTCGAACAGCATTCCTGCATGTGATCGGCTTGAAAACTTGTTAAAGTATTAAGATATTTTTGCTTAACATGAAACCAATGGTAGCCTTAATGCAGAAATAAGAAATGTTATCCACCGATGCGGTGTTGAGCATTCATTCTCATTGTTCGACATTGACGTATATGTATGTGTGTGTGTGTATATATATATATATATATATATATATATATATATATATATATATATATATATATATATATATATATATACATATGCATTGGTATATATACATACCGATGCGGTGTTGAGCTTTCATTCTCATTGTTCGACAGTGACGTATATGTATGTATTTTATATATATATATATATGTGTGTGTGTGTGTGTGTGTGTGTATGTGTGTGTGTGTGTGTGTGTACATATATAGCCATGTTAAAGAGATTGTACGTCATTAAAGGGTAAAATGTGATGCAAAATCTCTACTGTCATAAACTAATAATAAGAAAATAAATACACCAAAGTAAAAAAAAGAGAAAGAAAAATAATGGAGTAGAATGAAGAAGTAAAGTGCAACTCCATTGACAGGATTGGAGATAATAGCATAAATTGTTTTCAGGAACTTACGAAATAACAGAGGCGTAATGTAAAAGAAGTTAGGCTAAAGAACAACATGAAAGAAACTCCTAAAAATACAAAAAAGAAAAGACGAGATAAATACATGCCCCCAAAAGAAAAGAACATGTACTTCTTATGGAAAATTGTGGACTATTGAAGGAAGAATAATAGATTTTAAGAAAATTAATGAATAATAGTTCTTGACGTAGAAATAAGCTAGAAAAAACATAAAACTCATTTGGTTGACTATTAATCATGGAATATATTAAAGAGAGCTTCAGCAATTAACGGTAGAATATGATTGAGCACAAGCATACAAAGTTAGAGAAGGAGAGAGAGTGGAAGTGTTAGAGTGAGAAGAGTAGGGTGAGAAATGAGAGAGCGAGAGAGAGAGAGAGAGAGAGAGAGAGAGAGAGAGAGAGAGAGAGAGAGAGAGAGAGAGAGAAAGAGAGAGAGAGAATGTGGCAATGAAAGGTAATTAGAAAGCTACAAAACAACTTAGCTGCACAAGAATTTTGATTACATACAGCAAGATTAGAAAGTTCGTAAATATATGTAGAAATTTCTCCTAAGTTTTTCCTAAACGTTTACTGGAACACGGATTGTTCGTTCCTAAGGAAAGAAATGAGGAAACAAAGACGGAGGAATAATACTGAATGCAAGTAACATGAGGAACGAAGAGATAAATAGAACATGAAATAAATATAAAAAATGTATTTAGTTGTAGCAATTCTGTGATTGGGAGAAAATAGAAAGGCAAAAACGCTGAAGAATTCGTGTACATATATGCATAACAACTCTGCTTGTTTGAGTTATAAAATTAACTTTTCTTTTAGAAGCGTCATTTCCATGGTATTTTATGCTAAGTCAGCTACATCATATTGACAGAAAATGGACAGGTGAGCCAAATGAAATTCCAGTAACGAATTCTCGTCGAATCAATGTCTATTCTTCGAAGACGAACACCTAAACTGGCTTTGGTGTTTTGGAAACTCTTTGAAGTGATAAAAGAAAGTTGCTCAATTAGAAATTATTTGGATCAGTTTTATTTTGTAACGGAAACAAAATCGTGTAAGACAACTATAGATGAATACCCATTCTTTGAGAGTGAAACAAGCATAAAAGATCGGATCGGAAATGTGGAAAGAAACACATTAAATATTGTCTGTTCTATCCACATGTAAAATCCGTTATTAACGAAAGTATAACAGAATGTCTGCTGCTGTTTTTAAATAGTATAGAGGTGTTTTTCAAAGAAAAACTTAACAACCGAATCTTCTTTGAACATAATCTATCAAGAAAATTGTAGTATGTTCAATTTATTTCCCTATAGTTTAATATGAAATTAACAAGGGGTTAAACCGGAAATACATAGCAGATACATAACTGATTCATCTTGGTGGAAAATGTTAAAGGATCGGAGATGATAGTTTTTCGAAATGTATATCATGATAACTGAAAGGCCGATTTGAAGCTGCGATATCTGTGAAGTGAATATTTTTGATAATGATTTGTACCTGTAGTTGTATTGGTTTCTTTTGAGGCTAAACATCTAACGGAATTGTCGGGAGACTGTAATGCCGTAGGTAATGACTCAGACATTTGAAACTTGATAGAATCCATGTCTTTTCAGGTCTAAACACAGCTGAAACCAATCAAAGACAGTGAAGGAGAATCATCATTAGTGCTGGACTGGTCCTATATTTGTAGAACACAAAAGAAACTGATATACATATATATGAAAATGAATATCTACGAGATATAAAAATCATCTATTTATAACCGTGTGCATGTAAATTCATATATACACGCTCAAGAACATGCACTCACACACAAACACACCCACAGAGAGACAGACAGAAAGACAGACAGTCAGGCACACACACACATACACACACACACATACACACACACATACACACACACATTCATATTTGCAGACTGAACTAAATAAGCAAGGATGCTTTTACGTTCTTCCTTACAAAGACATGTATTTCAACAGAAATTGCTGCTGTGTATGTGTGTGTGTGTATGTGTGTGTGTGTGTGTATGTGTGTGCATGTGTGTGTGTGTGTTTGTGCGTGCGTTCGTATATTTATACACTTCATTTCATACCGTGCACAAAGCAAAACTAATTACATCGTCTTTCTGAATTCTCTTCTGAAACGAACAACTGATACCCACAGCAACATTACTTATTCTACCAAGCCATTCCAATCATATACACAACACACCAAAATGGATACTGGCCGTGTTTTTTCTTTATTCATTCTCTTTGATTTCGATTTCATGCTTCCTCTACTTTCTTCATCTTTTTATCTTTTACTTGTTTCAGACATTGGCCTGTAGCCATGCTGGAGCATCATCTTGAACAATTTAGCCATGCAAATTGAATCCACCACATATTTTGTTTTTCAGGCCCATCGCTTTCATTTGCCGAACCGCTAGATATCGGAGATGTAAGCAAACCAACAACACTTGTCCAGCGGTGGAGGAGATAATATGCATGGAAACAGACAGACACACTCACATACATACCACACACACACATGCATACATACATATATATATATATATATATATATATACATACACACACACACACACACACACACACACACACATATATATATATATATATATATATATATATATATATATATATATATATATATATATATATACATATATATATATATATATATATATATATACATACATATACATATGTATCTATATATATATATATATATATATATATATATATATATATATATATATATATGCATATGTGGGCACAGGACGTCACGAAACGTGTACAACAAAAAATACGAAGTACAATTACATGGAGTACGAACTATTTTTTCGAACAACGAAAGAAACAAATGGAAAACAAGATGTGGTAAGTAGCTTGCATACCAACCACTTAGTTCCGGGTTCAGTCCCACTGCGTGGCATCTTGGGCAAGTGTTTTCTACTTTAGCCTCGGACCGACTAAAGCCTTGTGAGTGGATTTGGTAGACGGAAATTGAAAGAAGCCCGTCGTATGTATATATATATATATATATATATATATATATATATATATATATATATATATATGTGTGTGTGTGTGTGTGTGTGTGTGTATTTTTGTGTGTCTGTGTTTGTTCCCACAACATCGCTTGACAACCGATGCTGGTGTGCTTACGTCCCCGTAACTTAGCAGTTCGGCAAAAGAATCGATAGAATAAGTACTATGCTTACAAAGAATAAGTCCTGGGGTCGATTTGCTCGACTAAAGGTGCTGCTTCAGCATGGCCGCAGTCAAATGACTGAAACAAGTAAAAGAGTAAAAGAGTAATATATATATATATATACAGCCAGCTTC
>NC_142928.1:181715905-181733405 GCF_046866305.1 Octopus bimaculoides | reverse complement strand
TGTTCACAAATATCATAGCCATTAACATCTCATTTTTTTTCAGTCACAGAAGTCTTAGGGCTTCCAGATTTTGGTGCAGTACTCACTGAACCTGTGGCATCAAATTTATTTCTTATCCGATAAATTGTCTGGCGTGAAGGTGGAGTGTGAAAGGCTTCTTGTCATAATCTGCGTACCTGCTCGGTATTTTCAGACTTCCAATACTGCCTTAGTATCCACTTCCTTTGTCCATGGCTCACACTTTACAGTAACTGTTAAAAAAAAGAAACAAAAACAATTACAAACTGAAAAGGGTGCTTGACAAAATTAACTAAATTAGTATAAAATAATAGTTTCATGTTTTTTATAATTAAGATCTAAACTGTTAATATATGAATGCAAAAGAGATAGTTGAATAACTGTAAACCTACTTTTGGGCCACCCTGTACGTGTGTATGCATGTATGTATGTATGTATGTATGTATGTATGTATGTATGTATGTATGTGTGTATACGTATGTGCGTGTATGGACAGCTATCTATCTGCTTACCTATATATCTACATATAGATCAATAGATAGATAGATAGGTATAGATATATAATTAGATTTACACATACCTGCACATACATACATGACCTAGACGTACACGTGTTAAATGTAAACTCGAGGCACATTTAACTTGAAAGTGCTTGATAAATATTTAATAAGCTAGAAGAAATTAATTACAGAACTGTGATATGTATTTCTATAAGAAAATATGAAACAGCGTTTGAGGACTCAGAACATATCACACAGAGCAGACACATGCAAATACATTTGTCCTCCTGAAAACAGTCATGTCTCTGCGAAGCAGGCATGAGGCACACTTTGTCAGCTGACTTTTCAGTTGAAATGAAAGCTAGTCGTAGCTGTAGACTAGCTTAAGGCAAATGTGGCTGGAGATTGACTACCAGATTAAAAGATATGAGAACGTAAAGCAAAAGAACGAAAATGGATGGCGACTCGGTGATCTCATTTTGAGGTAACGATCTTATTGTGGGTACATAACATAAATGACAAGTATGTATGTGTGTACGTGTGTGTGTGTTTGTGTGTGTGTGTGCATATTTACATGTATGATTCAGACGTAGAGGTGTTAAGTATAACACATTGTACCACAACGAACTCGAGGCATCTTTTTCATGAAGTTATAAAATTTGCTGTTTCCTGTGTCTATATGTTAATAAACCCCGCGTGCGCGCGCAAACGTTTACAAGAAATCACACACACACACACGCAGACATACACATACACACAGAGAGTACGTTGTACGTTATCGTAGAAAGATGCGTAGTACTCAATACCATGCGTACGGATAAACATGTTTGGTGTCAGTCAATCGCTACACAACCTTTCGAAATGGCGTTATAATCTGATATACCGATTTAGCTCGTTGTATTTATGCTAGTAATTTGTTATCATCTGGAAGTTTTTGCCATATGTATATTATACTTTATATTATTTACCGAATATTTTTTTTAACAGGGAATTTATTCGGTTAATTTGTTTTCCCTAATTAGATTTACATTTAACTGATATTAATCTATGCTAATCTATTCCCATGTCCAGAGTATTCGAAGCCTAATGGTTAAAATGTATATTGTTCTGCTAGTCTAGATTCAGTTCGTTTTTTAAAGTTTTCGTGTTTCGAACGTGTTAGAGAGTGTAGAACAGCATATTTATTGATCAATGTTCGTAAGTTAATGTATATGTTTGGTGTTTTGGTCTTCCACCAAGACCAAAATTCTAACTGCAGAATTGACAGATGGTCAAGTTCAGCTATTTCTGATGTCTCCAGAGTGACACATACTAAATTTCCGGCAACTGTGATGGTTTTACGAGAGTTGAGTAACGAAGGTCATACCATGACCCTCTCACATCTTTCTGCAGGTCTTAGATTTAATGTTATAAATTGAGATGCTGGAGACAGTTATTAAGTCCTGGATGAATGAAATACGCCGTAGAAGGCCTTACGTGTTTCGACAAGACTCAGCACCTTCTCACAATATCCACGTAGCCCAATGATGGATGCCCAATTATCTTTATGATCATGTAACCTCAAACTTGTCTCCAGAGTCGCCAGATTTAAACCCAATGGAGTATTACGTCCAGAGCGTTGTTGTAAAGGAAAATTATCGCCATCCTCAAAATATCACAGCTCCTAACTACATTGTCCAGGTGATATCTGGAATGGGTAACACCCAATTAGTACAGGTATGTCGACTCTGCCGGTTCTGCACTGAAGCATTCATCGAAGATGAAGACGGATTCAAAGAATCTTATATATGAATGGCAATTTCTGTTTGTCTATTACCATCTTACTGTCTACACAAGCAAACTAATCTTCACGAAACTTTGCATACGTGTTAAACTAACATCCAGTTCAGTTATAGGCTAACTTGGTTCCAATAAAAATCGATAATGGGCCCCCTACCGGGGTTGGGATATTATGTGATAAAATAAGAAAGGTGCAAAGAGTGTTAGGTTGAGGAAAATGTGGTGATATAATAAGGGTGGCTAATATCAGGGAAGGGGAGGAGACAGGAAGAGACAGAGAGACAGGGAATGTGTGTGTGTGTGTGTGAGAGAGAGAGAGAGAGATAGAGTGAGTGAGAGAGAGAGAGAGAGAGAGAGAGAGAGAGAGAGAGAGAACGAGAGGTAGGGACAGAGCGGGAGGGAGAAAATTTGTTTACTGAAGGGAACAGCGAATTTTAAATACGCTGTTCTTTAATTTTCACCTATCACTTCACGCATACGCTTTAGTGATTTAGCTATCGTATGCTCAGTCGAAACTTTTACAATATGTCCAACAACAAATGTAAAACTAACAAGTGAAAAGTAAACTGTTTTCATATTTGTTTTCAAATCACCGTATTAAGATTTATTAAAACTAGATAATGTCTTTCATTTTATTCCATAGATGAATAGCCGGTCGTTGTCGGGCAATTTTTACAGTAGAATGTCTTATATAAATTTTTGTTTATTCCATGTCAGACCATGCCTTCTCCGACAGATTTGTGCAATTTTTCACAAAAAAAAAAAATCCTTGACGATCCGTTTCCTTTTAAAATTATTTACATGTTTGTTCGACCGTTTCAGATGACTTTATTCATTAAAACTTATTAAAACTTTAGAAGTTCTTACAACTGTGCTCATCGTATCCTTTGCTTTCGTTTGTTTAATTAAAATTCCTCTTCTTAATGATTTTGCTTTCATTTTGTGATAGACAGCTATCCTGCAGAAAATGCCAGGTTCCAAATCCTGTTTTCTGATTAGGTAAAATTGATTAAACTTTAAACACCAGTAACAATTTACTGCAATTTTTCTGGAACAATTAGATAACAAAATAGGATTTAGCGTGAAAAATTATTTCAATATACCAAATTTGAAAATTTTGCAGGTAATTTTAGAATTTCACAATGTGACAGTAACAGGGAAGACATTCAAAATTGATAATAAACAACCATCAATCAATTGTTTCATATTCGCACATCGTCAATCCTCTCATCTTTCTAACCATCCACCAGTTCAACTTTGATATTACCTTACCATTAAAATCAATCAATTTTATGATTCAACTGTATTACTAGCCGGTATTTCTAAGTCTTTGTAAATGTATCCCACGTCACTGTGTATTTGTAAATCTATTTGTAATTTAAACGGGAACTGAACAGAGAACGGGATAGGACATGAAAATGTGTAATGAGAACGGGTACTGGAAGTAATCCCTGCTTTCTCCGGGTATTACCGGGTAATTCAGGTAGTAATCTTATAAGAAAGCTTAATAATATGTACACACAATTTTAAAATGTATTTGGTTTTTGCTTGAGTGGAGTTGTTTTATCAAATTAACAAATATCTCCACAATACCTCTTGCATCCTGTGTGTACGTGTGTGCGTGCGTGCGATATAACACACACGCATTCACACTCACATACACACACGCACCTTCTACAATTGTGTGTTGGTATACCGGATTACATCGCCGTATCTAAGAGTTTCCGTTGCGATCAACATACGCCGAACATATTTATGCATGTTTCTGGTATCATGCATCTTTATGCGATAACATAAAATAAAGAATACGATCCGTGCGTGTGTGTATATGTGCGTGTCTGTACAATCGCGTGTGATATCGATTAAATATTTTTATTTATTTATGCGCCTTTTTAAAGCCTAGCCAGGGTCATGGGCCCGGTTTGCTGGTTTCTATGGTGTATGTGTTTCCCCGAGCTGGACGGGTCGCCAGTCCATCGCAGCCTTACTCAAGAAACATGAAGAAAGAGTGAGAGAAAGTTGGAGCGAAAGAGTACAACAGGGGTCGCCACCATCCCCTGTCGGAGCTTCGTGGAGCTTTAGGTGTTTTCGCTCAATAAACACACACAATGCCCGGTCTGCGAAATCGAAACCCCAATCCTCCGACCGCGTGTCCGCTGCCCTAACCACTGGGGTATTCCGCCTCCACATCGATTAAATAGGGAGAATCTTATTCTGGCATAATACAGTGAGTGATTAACTGTAACAATTCCCTGGCCTAATTTCCATGTGCTGACACAAGTTCAATGAAACTTCTTGTTCCCTTAAATCTTAGAATTTCAACCGTAAGAACAAGCGTCCACCTATATTTCTTTATTTAACTCTACTCCTTCAGTAAACAAATTTTCTCCCTCCCGCTCTGTCCCTGTCTCTCGTTAACTCTCTCTCTCTCTCTCTCTCACACACACACACACACACACACACACACACACACACACACACACACACACACAATTCCCTGTCTCTCTGTCTCTTCCTGTCTCCTCCCCTTCCCTGATATTAGCCACCCTCATTATGTCCTTTATTTAACTCTAATCCTCCTCCTCCTCCTCCTACTGCTTATCTTCTCCCTCTTCCTGTTCATCCTGCTCATCTTCTTCGTCTTCTTCCTGCTCCTTCTATTCTTCTTCTCCTTCCTCTTCCTGTTCATTCACCTCCTCTTCCCACGCTTTCTCCTCGTCTTCCTCCCACGCTTTCTCCTCTCCTTCCTCCCCCTCGTCCACATCCTTAACCTCTCAGTTTTTCCTCTTAGTAGTCGTTGAAGACGTCCGTCGTATCTTCGTCGTCCTCAATACTTAAACCATGCCTCTTCGCAAAGTTCTTTCTTCACTTCCAGGCCATATTATGAACAAACTTCTCAGTCTTCCTCCAGTGCCTCCTCCTCCTCCTACATCACCTCCTCATCTTCTCCCTCTTTTTGTTTTTATATATTTTCATAAAATTTCTCTTTTACACTCACACGCTTTACTTTCTATTCACTTTGTCTGTGTGTATGTGTGTCACTCTCTCTCTCTCTCCTACCCTCTCTCTCTCTCCTACCCTCTCTCTCTCTCCTACCCTCTCTCTCTCTCCTACCCTCTCTCTCTCTCCTACCCTCTCTCTCTCTCCTACCCTCTATCTCTCTCCTACCCTCTCTCTCTCTCCTACCTTCTCTCTCTCTCCTACCCTCTCTCTCTCTCCTACCCTCTCTCTCTCTCCTACCCTCTCTCTCTCTCCTACCCTCTCTCTCTCTGTCTCCTACCCTCTCTGTCTCCTACCCTCTCTGTCTCCTACCCTCTCTCTCTCTCTCCTACCCTCTCTCTCTCCTACCCTATCTCTCCTACCCTCTATCTCTCATACCCTCTCTCTCCTACCCTCTATCTCTCTCTCCTACCCTCTATATCTTTCACTCGCTCTATTGTTCTACTCGCCTCTCCTTTTTAAGTCCAACACCAAAAGCATAACTATATTCTGTTTTTAGTATTGAACTGGTGAAGGCGTATGCCTCAGTGGTTAGGGCATTCGGCTCACGTTCGTAAGGTCGTGAGTTCAATTCCCGGCGACGCGTTGTGTCCAGTCTACTCAGCTGGAAAAAATGAGTAGTACCTGTATTTCAAAGGGCCGGCCTTGTCACGCAATGTGTCACGCTGAATTTCCCTGAGAACTAACTACATTATGGGTACACGTGTCTGTGGAGTGCTCAGCCACTTGCACGTTAATTTCACGAGCAGGCTGTTCCGTTGATCGTATCAGCTGGGACCCTCGACGTCGTAACCGATGGAGGAGGAATTTCAACCATGTTTCGTGGTCTGCTACCACAACAGCTCCTTTATAGGATCCAGTTAGCTCAAGACACCATCAGGAGGAACCACGTCTGGTTTCGGCCCCTACTCCTCTACCGTTTTGACGTGGCGGGGCCCCTCCTTTCGGAGGTGTCTTCAGCTCTGGTGTTGGGTGCATGTCTTCTTTCTTCTATTCCCTGAAAGGATATAACGTTTCCTGGTCCTCACTCTATTTAAAGAGTGCTTTCTGAATAACAGAACTGAAATATATTAAAACATAACAAACAATTTACCTGACATGATGAAAGATTTGAATGTAAGATTGAGTGTTGTTGTTGTTGTTGTTGTTGTTTTCGTTTAGCTTTCATTTTGTTTTGGATTTGTCCAGTCCATTCTTCCTTCTTTGTTGATTGCTTCATTCAGTTCGTGAATCACGAGGCTAAATTATAAACATCTCTCAAATCACATTACACAAACCTAAAAAGTGCAAATATAAAGGTGAGACTTTAAATAATTATTTTACGCTGTCAGCTTCTAGAAGAATTATATTAACACTTTCCACTGCGAAACTTCGTGTTAGACACAAACACACGCGTGCACACACACACACACACACACACACACACACAAACACACACACACACACACACACACACACACACACACACACACACACACACACACACACACACTATTATGGTATGATAAAAACCACAAGTCTTTATTAAATACAACTACCCAGGGTTTATTCGTTGTAACATTAATGAACATTAATGTTTTTCACCAATTTTCAAGCTGAGAAAACTGTTAATTGTGGTTTTACCGTAGCTTCCAAACCTCACGTTCATTGTACATTATATTTTGCAATTTGTAGTGACATATAGTGTCAGAAACACCACTGAACATTACTGAGATTGATTATAATTATGGGTTTCAAATTTTAGCACAAAATCATCAATTGAAAGGGAGGTGGGTAAGGCGATTACATCGACTCCAGTCCTCAATTGGTGTATTTTTTTCATCGACATCGAAAGGGTCAAAAGTAAAGTCGACCTCGTTGGCATTTGAACTCAGAAGATAGAACTGGAAGAAAGCCTGCTAAACATTTTATCCGACTTGGCGTGCTAACGATTCTCCCGGCTCGCCGCTTCTTTTGGACTATAATTGTTGGTACTGCTTTAATCATACTTAAGTCACTAAAACCTTCATATGTGACTTATTAAGCTTCAAAATACATTTAAAGAGCAATAATTAGGTATGTTTTGATAAACGATAAAACGTGTGTTGTGAGTAGATATTTATAAAATACTTTTTTTATTTCCTTCACATTCATCAGCGCACTTCAATTTGTTGTCCTAAATCAAGGGAAACGTTGGAGTTGGCAGCCAAATCTCCCTTAAGTCACATCTTATCATTATAGAAAAGGAAAGACATATTGACCGGTTAATTGCATATCAGCGGGATAATTAATACATTCATTGGATATTTGACGCGTTGACTGGATATTTGACACGATGGCGGGATATTTGGCACGTTGATTGGCCAATTGACACATTAACTGGAAAGTTGATATATTGACTGGATACGTATGTCATATTGAATGGATAAATAGAGGATGCATAAAAATAGAAGGAATAATAACTGGTGGAAAGATACAATGTGAACGAAGTTGTTCTTGAGCTAAACAATAAAAAAGTGCTACGTTTGCTTTCTCTGGATTTGTTGAGACAAAGCAGCACTAGTTTTCTGAAGGATATCCCAATGCTTTTCTAATCTTTACCATGTTGATATCGGATTGTTTCAATTGAAAATAAAACGAACATTAGTTTGAACAACAGCAGATCAATAAAGCTATAAAAGCTCCCACAGGAATACTTCACATGGCTCTTTACAATGTACATGGTTTTAATGTTTTACTTCATATAAAATAAATTTAATATATTGTTAATTCTTTTATTAGTTTCAGTCATTGGACGGCGGCCAGATTAGGGTTTACCCGTCAAGCTTTTGTTTAGTCAATCACACCGGACTTTGTCCGATACTCATTTTGTCGTTATTTCACATGAAATGCAAACTGGACATACAAACAAAGGTAATTCGGTCAGGCTTAAATACCACCGGCTATATTTGTTCGAATACACCGGCTGTCAGTAACTATGTACAAACAGATATGTATGTATGTATGTATGTATGTATGTATGTATGTATGCATGCATGCATGCGTGTGTGTATGTATGTCTGTGTGCATGTATGTATTCATGTATGTATTCATGTATGTGTGTTTGTACATGTGTATGTATCTATTGTTATATGAAAGATTTATTCAAATGTCGAATAGAATACCTCGTAGTATTTGTACCTAATCTGCGCAGTCTGAGATTAAATTCCACCGAGGTCTATTTTGTTTGTTAACATTTCAGTGTCGATAAAAAGCGTACCAATTCAGGAAAGATTGTCTGCAGTTTTGCAGTTATAATACAAATTGACCAATAGAGGTTTGATTTAAAGTCAGTTTAGTGACGAAATTTCTATTAAACTATTTGCATCCAATGATCCTTTCGTTTATTGTTTATGGAACCCAATCTCAAGTATTTACATGCCACAGTAAGTATTGCCCATCTATTATTTTACGCTGTGGAAGATAGTATTTCATCAAAAGGAAGACCTGGTGTAAGTATAATACCGGAAATATGGCCATCGCATCTAAAACCTACCTGATTTGCTACTAACATGGATATCAGTAATCAAATAATATTTCTTATTTCTTTATTGCCCACAAGGGGACAAACAAGGACAGACAAAGGGATTAAGTCGTTTACATCGACCCCAGTGCGTAATTGGTACTTATTTAATCGACACCGAAAGGATGAAAGGCAAAGTCGACCTCGGCGGAATTTGAATTCAGAACGTAACGGCAGACGAAATACCGCAAAGTATTTCGCCCGACCCGCTAACGTTTCTGCCAACTCGCCTATTTCTACGGGACGATGCTCCCATGTTATCTACAAAATGAATAAAAGACTAGTTTGCAGCTAATGACATTACTGAGTATAGAAACTGTATTAATATATGGATTATGTGAAAGTGAGAATTGCTGTTTATAACGCTTCATCAATTTTGGATATAAAAGAGAAAGTAGTTCAGTTTTAGACAAACCAGTGATAAATCGGGATTACGACAAAAATTTGATCGAAGTTACGTATTGTATATACGTCTGCGCTAATGTAAATTGATCTGAGATTATTCTTTTAGCGTATTATAAAAACCATTTCTTGCTTCCTATCTCCATAATGAATTATTGTATAAGACCTATTTTTTGTGTCTTCACACATTTCAACCAAGACTCCACAAACACACACTTACACACACATACATGTTAAGCCGTTCAAGAGTGCCACTTGTTAATATATACTTCGCTACTACTTATATCGTTGTAACTTGTGATATGCACACAAACCCATACAAACACGCACACACACACACATCAGACCGTTCAAGAGTGCCACTTGTTAATATGTACTTCGCTACATATATCATTGTCGGGTCGTTGGCGACTAAATAGCTTTCCCAAAGGGGCATGCCTGGTAAGGATGTTTGCTAGAAATTAAACAGGACAAAAGCTATACCTCTCCATAGAACGAACGAACCCGATGTAAGGTTAACGATTATATGAAAATCGTGCGGTAACAAAGCGTTACTTGTGATACGTGTAGTGAACGGGTGCACTGCACGACCAGTGACGAACTACTGCTTTTTGGTAGAACAAATCTCCTGAGGAGGCATACTTTGATATAAAAGCCTCTAGAATCGTTCAGCTTCTGGTTGTCCTAGTCAGTGCTTGGGCCTTTAGGATGAAGTGTCTCATATATAAAAACTGAGTGCAGTTCGGTGCACATTTCACTCACAATAATCAATTACTCGCTCGTGTTAAAAAGTCCTACAGCGATGGAAGGTAGCGGAACATATAAAGCTAAACTAGCTGGAAGACTGTAATTTCAAATTTGCTCGTAGCATGCAGCTTCGGATATTGGTAGTTTCTTTTCCTAATTATGGTGATGGAAATATTCGACAGCAACTCGAATGATTCGGCAGAACTTTCCTGGAAAAAAAAATTCATCTGTTAATCGAGAAGAACCTAGAAAAGATCGTCTGAACAAAAGTTGTCTAATTCTGGAAATCGCCAACGACCCTCCTTACTCTTTCTCTCTCCCCTACTCTCTCTTTTTGCGGGTAACCATGGTTATAAGAAGTGGTCGTACTCGGACACGAATTAATTTCACTCACATAAATATATTTCTGTTGACATCGCCAGATTGAATGGTACTGCACAGGTATCGAAACCATAATGAAATCCGTGAGGCAACTGATAATGGAAATATATGTTTAATACACTTGATATCTACGAATCTTAGAAATCTCTCATAATGTTGAACTTGTTCCAGAATTGTTGAAGGCTCCATGGCCAAATGGTTTTTTTTCCTGAGATAATAGTTAATTAATTAACGCACACACACATACATACACACACACACACACAAACGCTCATACACGCACACACACATACACAAACACACACACACACGCAAACACACAAATACACTCGCAAACACATACACGTGCGCACACATGCACATACGCACACAAACACAAACACACATGCACATCGTACTTTTATATGCATACTGAAATATTCTTCATTCGGATATGAATTATAGTTGTCATCATATGCAGGAACATGGTAACATTCATTAGTATAAGATTGATTAACCTCAGGTAGAGGTTAAATAGCAGCAAAGAGGGAAGATTATGTTAATTATATACATGCAATTTTCGAGGTTGTACTTTAAGACTGCGCTTATTACCCGCATGGATGGTACATTTTAAAATATATCTATTTTAAGGTTTAAGGACTTGAATCTCAGCTTTCAACAGAGGAAATTGAAATGTTTATCAGCTGCATGGCTTGTATCACTGATTACTGGAAAAGAATTTTGAGAACTAGTCACATACAATTAAAGAAAATGATTCAGCAACAAAGAATAATTGGGTGTGCCTTTAACAGCGATGACAGTAACTAAAGCTGTGTTTTCTCTATGCTTGGCTGAGTATATTTCTATTTAGAATCAGCACTGGTGTAAAGTAGACAAAAGGAGCCTGCGAATGAAATGTCAGATAAGCGGTAGCAAGAGAGAAAGGCCTCTGGTTTGAGAGGAAACAGAAACAAATATACTTCTTGGATTATTTTTATTAGGTAATATAAGTATTTCAATAAAGTACATTTTATTCTACAAATCAAAAGTTTAAAATTTACAAAAAATACGTAACGACACAGACGAAGAGAGAAATACACGCAAATAAGCGCAGGCGTAGTTGTGTGGTAAGAAGCAAGGAGGCGAGCTGGCAGAAACGTTAGCACACCGGGCGAAATGCTTAGCGGTATTTCGTCTGCCGTTACGTTCTGAGTTCAAATGCCGCCGAGGTCGACTTTGCCTTTCATCCTTTCGGGGTCGATAAATTAAGTACCAGTTACGCACTGGGGTCGATGTAATCGACTTAATCACTTTGTCTGTCCTTGTTTGTCCCCTCTATGTTTAGCCCCTTGTGGGCAATAAAGAAATAGGTATTTCGTATGCTGTTACGTTCTAGAGTTCAAATTCCGCTGAGGTCGACTTTGCCTTTCATCATTTCGGGGTCGATAAATTAAGTACTAGTTACGCACTGGGGTCGATGTAATCGACTTTATCCCTTTGTCTGTCTTTGTTTGTCTCTATGTTTAGCCCCCTGTGGGCAATAAAGAAATAAGAAGCTAGCTTTCCCGATCATATGTTTCTGGGTTCAGTCCCACTGCATGGCACCGGGGGCAAGTGTATTCTACTATAGTGGATTTGATAGACGCAAACTGAAAGAAGCCCGTCGTATATATGTATATATTTATATATGCATGGTCTGTATTTGCCCCCTCTCCACCATCACATGACAACCAATTTTGGTGTGCTTACGTCCTTGAAACTTAGCAGTTCGGTAAAAGACTGCTAGAATAAATACTAAGTTCACAAAGAATAAGTCCTGAGGTCGATTTGTTCGACTAAAAATCCTTTAAGGCGGTGCTCTAACATGGCCGCAGTCAAATGACTGAAAACAGCAAAAGAATAAATTCATAATAATGTCTTGCAAACAAGACATTATTATGAATGTATATATAAAAGTATATTTTAGTATGCATATAAAATATTATGAATTCATAATAATAACAAGGCAAAGAAAAATGCACAGACAATGGTACAAATGTTTTTTTTTTTAATTATTTTTTGTTGGTTATAAAGTTTGCTTTTGCATCAAATTTCTTCTTTAGTGTAATACTTGGTCTCTTCACTTTTTGAAACCGAATCTTTGTGGTATATACGATTTTAATTTTTTTTTCCCATATTTCCTAACGGTAGATTATAGAAAAGAATAATACCAATTTTACTTGAAAATGCACAGTAACATCCAAAAGAAAATTGATGGATGAGGCAAAAAATTTGTAGCATAAAAAATGTGAACAAAGTCAAATTCATGTTATCTGAATTCAAACAAATCGAGGTTTAGCCATACATACATACATACATACATACATACATACATACATACATACACACATACATACATACATACATACATACATACATACATACATACATACATATATCAGATGATATAAATGATAGAGAGAAGAAATTGTATCATGGACTTCATTAACCTACAGTAGGTTCTGCTATAAGATGCAATGCACTCATAGCTGAGTGCCTGTATATCACCTTATAGCTTCGACGTAGCTGTAAGGTGATACACACAAATACTCAACTGTGGGTGTGTTCCATCTCATAGCAGAAACAATTGTAAGCTAATGAATATCATTACTTAATTTCTTGCTTCCTTTCGATAAATGTTACCTTTCGATAAACGCTGTTTTGAAGCGCATTATATCGGCACCAGGTTATTAATACGCTATGTCTATGCGAAATATTAACACACGCACGCACGCGCACACACACACACACACACACACACACACACACACACAAACACACACACGTATATATATATATAGATAGATAGATAGATAGATAGATAGATAGATAGATAGATAGGTAGATAGAAAGATAGATAGATACGTATTTACAACTTGATTTAGATTTGCGATACTTGAAGTTTCCAAGATACAAATCTGAGTGTTTTAAATTTCAGATATTATGGGACCAAAGTGATGCAGAGGAAAATGAACTCAGGTTCAAAGTGTGAATAATTGGTGGTAAAGGTGACAGGAGAGCAGCAACAGATGCACTTATTACTTGTTGCATGTGCCTGAACAGACGGACTTACCTCTCATAGAATTGGACAAACCAGCGATGGCATACGGAAATATTTGCCTCCTGACGCTGTTTCATGTGGTATGGTAATCAGACTATCGATGTCGGTTTATTTGTAAGTGTGTAGAAGCAGTATATTTTGCTAGATGTTGGCATTGATGAAATGTGTAGAGAGGAATAATTTCCCCTTGAGTACGCTCAAATTCTCTTTTCATTTTCTATGGGTGAAGTAGAATTAGCCGATCATTTTGAGGTATTAATAGCCAGTTATCTTGAAGTTAATTAACTGAGAGTTTCTTTGATGTCAGCATAATTATAGGCTGGTTGTTTTCCTGTTAATAGATATCACAAGATCTTGCATTATATGATGTTTCTCACGGAGGAAGAGTTAGAGGAACCATGCAAAGGATGATCTGTGATATGTTGGTGAAATTGTTTCATCAGTTCTTGAGTTTCCATATAAACTAGAAGAGGGAGGTCGAAATTTCCCTGTCTCCACACCTGATTGGGTGTTTGTGCCGTGTAAATCACTCTTTTGAGCTATTGGCTGGTAAGTCCATATAGTCTTTTGAGGTACGATCGAGTGATGAGAGTAACTCCAAAGAGTACAACTTTTGACAAGCAGGAGGATCCTCTACTGCACAATGGGTGGATATTGCTATTGGGATCTGTGTAGGGCTAGTTATATATATATTTTTGCTTTCTGTAGCATGCAATGTTGACTATAGCGATGTTAACTGTATATGTAGCAAGCAATGTTAATAGTACATGAGTAGCTGATCTGCATGCTTGAGCAAAAATCTGTAATCAGGAAGAGAAAATTGGTGGCTGTATTTCTAGAGATAGGATGGAAGATAGAATCAGATTATATATATATATATATATATTTCTCTAACAATTTAGTACTTGGAGTGAGAGAAGGGTATCCGCCTTTTGCACACAGTTTTCTTTGTGATATCCAGGCTATATATGTATATATATGTGTGTGTTTGTGTGTATGTATTTTTTTATTTGTGTGTGTGTGTTTGTTCCTTCACCGTAACTTAACAACCGATGTTAGTGTGTTTATATCCCCCGTTTCTTAGCGGTTCGGCAAAAAGAGACCGATAGAATGAGAACTAGGCTAACAAAGAATAAGTCCTGGGGTTGACTTGTTCGACTAAAGGCGGTGGTACAGCATAGCCGCAGTCCTTTCATCCTTTCGGGGTCGATAAATCAAGCACCAGTTGGGTCGATCTAACCGATTGTCTCCCACTCCCGCAAATTTTCCACCCTTGTGCCTAGAGTAGAAAAAAAAAGAATATATATATATTTTTTTGTTCTAGTACATACTTTCATTAATTAAACAGAAGATACCATATCTGTTTCCTCATATTTAACTTTGTAGGAACTATAATCATTAATCTCTTATTATTTCCAAGCAGAATTGTTTTGACATTTCGTGTCTCATCGGAGCAAAGTGTTCTAGAATAACATTAATTAGTTTATATTTGGTAATAATTGTGAAACAAAAATAATAGAAATTGACAGAAATAGTAATTTTTGATAAAAACTAATATGGTCCATAATTCGAATCAGATGAGAAAGAGAGAAGAGAAAAGGGAGAATTTACAATTAACTTTCAAGATTTGAAGATTGAAAGCACAATCACAATGTCATTTCACTTTACCGACGGCAGCAAGATATTCTTCAGTATTTTTCGGAAATTTTAATTTCAATCATTCTGTACGTGTGCTTACGACGATGCACCATACTAGTCGTGTACATGCATACATACATACATACATGCATGCATACATACATACATACATACATACATACATAGGCGCAGGAGTGACTGTGTGGTAAGCAGCTTGCTTACCAACCACATGGTTCCAGGTTCAGTCCCACTGCGTGGCACCTGGGGCAAGTGTTTTCTACTATAGCCTCAGGCAGACCAAAGGTTTTCACGCCAAGAAATCATTGAATTCAGTTTCGTATCCCAAGTCTGTGAGCTTCTGCAGTATCATCTTGGAAACATGTGGCCGAGCTTTGCGATGGAGCAGAATTGGACTACATCGATTAAGAAGTACAGGTCTCATTTTGGTCAAGTGAATATGCATTTCTTCCAGATGTTTACTGTAAACTGCAATTACTGCCAAAGGCGGTCCTAACCCCATATTAAAATAAATTTGTTTGCAATTTTAGGTGTTTCCATTATTTTGTCCAACCTCTCTATATATATGTATATATATATATATATATATATATATATATATATATATATATATATATATATATACAACTTACGATATACTTATATATACGAACGTATACATACATATATATGCATGTATGCACACGACCAGTTTAAATTGCTCGCCTAAAAACTCCTCGTGCGATATGGTCAGTATATCAAGTAAATATATAAATTTATATAAATGAGGATTAGATCAATATTTAAAATATCGATTTTATCAAGTGGCCAGCATGGAAATAAAACCCATCAAAGGTAACAATTATTTAAAATTATAATTTAGGGTATCTAAGAGATACCACCATGCTGAAAATAGAGGTCAAATCTTGACTCTAAACCACAATGAATGTTCATATAGCACCAGAAGCGAACAGGAAGAAACAAAATAAAGTAGCAAAAATTACTGGATAATTCCATATCCCGGATTTCTGGCTTTGCATAAGAAATGCTTTGCCTCATCAGTGGAATACTCAGAAAAGCACATAAATACAAATATATATATATATATATATATATATATATATATATATATATATATATATATATATATATATATATATATATATATATATATATATATATATAACATATGATATATTTACATATACGAACGTATACATACATATATATACACGTATACACACAAGTTCAAATTGCCCGCCTAAGAACTCCTCGTGCGATGTGGTCAGAATACCACCGCAGTAAATATAATGACGAAAGAAATTTATAGATATAAGGATAAGATCGATATTTAAATATCGATTTTATCAAGTGGCCAGCATGGGAATACACACCATCAAACAATTATTTAAAACTAGCAGAAATACCCGGCGTTGCCCGGGTTAAAGAGAATAATGAAATCTAAAAACGCCGTCTAGACTACGCATCATCTTTATATATAGATATGTACATACACACACGCACCCAAACACACGTATATATATATGTATATCAATATAAATATATGAAAGTCAATGAAGCTTCGTAAAAGAAGGTGATCATGTACATACTTTCTTGCTGTTGTGATTATAACACCTCGTTATAAACTATGTTCCTTGTTTTCCCTTGTGGAGCATATACAGTTGTCCATGTGAGAAGCAGGGCTCTTCCAAGAGAAGACCAGCTACAGACAGTGTTTAATCCTGAGATTTGTTTATGGACATGGCAAAAGTCACACGAAGGGGGAATTGTAGTCTTCTGAATGTAAAAGGAATGTCTGCTCCTGATGGAGTAAGAGGAATTCTTGGAATAAAGACGTCATCCCCTTTTGCACATCCAGAAAGAATGGTAGCCTCGATAACGTGTGACATCATTTTCTAAATAATGCTCATCTGTTATGTTCGGGTTAAAATTTCATTAACATCAAAAATATATAAATTTTCATGGGAGTTATGGCCATTATGCAAAGAATATAATTTCCAAATTTCATAAAGATCCATTCAGTACTTTTGACGTACTTTTGGATAAGAAAACAAATGACTAATGTGTGTGTTTGTGTGCATGTGTATGTGTGTGTGTGATGGGTGTATATATGTATAGATATCTGTATGCATGTATATATGTATATATGTGTACATATTACATGTACATCTATATATATATATATATATATATATATATGTATATATATATACATCTACACATATGTATACATATACATGTATGTATAGATCTATATATATATATATATATATATATATATATATATATATATATATATATATATATATATATATATATATATATATATATATATATATATATATATATGTATATATATATATATATATATATGTATATATATATATACATATACGT